>NC_056747.1:306511968-306751968 GCF_019279795.1 Protopterus annectens | reverse complement strand
ATTTGTGGTCATGCAGGTCCACTCACCCAATCCTGAACTCACCTGCCTCCACTTGTGGAAGCTGTGACTTCTGTAATTGTTGGTGTCCTAGGAAAGTGCATGTTTGCATCTCACACACTGGACCAGTCTCCAGAATAATATGCTAAGTGATCATCACCCAGCCTATACTGCTAACTGCTAACTGCTAGATCTCTACATTTCTGTTAGGGTCTGCAGTACAGCAGGCCAAACCATCCCCACCCCACCCCTAGGATCGGTCAGCTGCTGTCAGCCACTCACAGCTTTCCCCACTCTCTCTCAGTTCAATGCCACTCTCCTACCTTCTTTGAAACTCATGCTTGACTGTTGCAGGTGTTCTCTCAAACAATCCATCCACCTCTTTGCTGGATGCTCTCATTTCCTCTTGCCTTCTTTCTGTCTGTCCCAAATCTTCTTCACCAGATTCTCCTCTGCTTTTCTACACATGTGCCCAAACCATCATAATCTGTTCTCTTTGACCTTTCTGGCAATTGGAGCTACTTTGGCTTCTGCTCTTATGTTTTCATTTCTTTGTCTATCCCACAGTGTGCATCCTACCACCAATCTCAAGCACTTCATCTCCATCACCTCTAGCTTCCTCAACTGCTCTGCCTCTATTGCCTACTGGTTTCTGTATCATCCGGTTGTACTGGTTGCATCACTGTTTTATACACCATACATTTCAGCTTTTTTTGCATTCTCCTATCATACATTACCCACCATGCTCTGCATCAGTTTGCTGTGGCCTCTGATTTTAATTTTGACCTTTTCATTCACACTTCTCTTCTCATTAACCAGCCCTCTCAGATACCTGAAGCTGTTAACCTGTTCCACTATTTTACCTTCTATCTCACTTCTCAGCTTCTTCTGATTTCCCCTATTTTCTGCTATTACAACAATCTTGTCTGCACTCAGTCTCATCCTATGCGCCTTCATTTTTGCGTTCCATTCCCCTATCCTTTGCTGAAGTTCTTGCTCAGAATTTGCCTTTAATGCCACATCGTCTGCATACAGCAACTTTGTTGATCTATCCCTTCCAACCTGTTTGTTAATGCAGTCCATCACCACTATGAACAGCAGTGGGCTCAGAGCTACTGGAAAATCATTTGTGAAATGAAACACTGTTTGTACATGAGTTACTGTGTCTTTGTATATAGCCTGCACTAATTCTACTAATGTTTCTGTGTGTTTGAACCACTGCAGGACTGCCCAAATCAGCTTTCTTGGGATGTTGTCACATGCTTTCTCCAAGTTTAGGAATGTCCAGTTCAACTCTTTTCTCATCTCTAGCTTCTTCTCAAGTATCTGTCTCATTGCAAATGTCAGGTCAGTTGCACTGCATCCTAATCTGAATCTGAACTACTCATCTCCCTTCTTACTTTCTACTACTCAGCATATTCGTTTATCAATCACCCTCTCCAGAACTTTCATGCAGTGTGACAGCAGTTTGATACCTCTGTACTGCACAGAGTTGTGGGTGTCCCCTTTGCTCTTGTACACTGGCATGAGTATGCTTATTCTCCAGTCATCTGTGATACACCTTTCTCGCCATACTGTTATGCGTACCCTCAGGAGCCATTTCTTCCCTATCTCACCCAGCATCTTTATCATATCTGCTGTGACCTCATCTGAGCTTACTGCTTTCCCTGACTTCATCTTCCTTAGTGCTGTTCTTACTTCTTCTAGGGTGAGCTCCTCTTCTTCTCTCATCATAGGCTGTGTCTGGGGCAGTTCAGCTTCTGTGGGTTTTTCGTCATTCAGAAGATGCTGGAAGTACTCCTTCCATCAGCCTTTGATGTCCTGTGGACTGGTATGCAGGATGTTACTAGCATCCCTTATGAAGTGTACCTGACTATCTTCTTTATCTTTCTGTCTTTGCCTTGCAACTGATAGAGTTTCTTTGTGCCTTCTACTGAGTCACTTTCCAGAAGCTGATAGAGTAATTCTGATGCCTTGTTCTTTACTATTACAACACTTCTCTTAGCCTCTTTGTTAAGCAACCAGTATTCCTTCTTAGCCTGGTCCATCTTTTCTATCCCCCGTGTTTTCCTGCACTCTTTATATTTTAATGACTTCCTGGACTTCTGCATTCCACCACCAATACTGTTATTTCTATACCTGGCTTGTCCACATATCTGTTCTGTAGTCCTCATGCATGCTGTTTTGAGATGCTACCATTCTTTGTTAACTCCACCTGTTTCCTCTTCTTCTTGAGGTGCTAAAGCCCTGACTAATTCCTTGAATTCTTGTGTTTTCTCTCCAGTCCAATTCCAGGTCTTCAGCCTAGTCTCTGTTAAGCTTAAAGCTTTCTATGACCACTGCTTACAGCTGAATGTGGAAACCAGTGGTTTAAGCTCTATGCTGACTGTTTCACTGGGGATGACTTTGTAATCACTGATTCTATCTCAGTGTCCTTTCCTTACTTGGAGGAAGTCTACCTGAGTAGCATGTTGGCCACTCTTATATGTGATCTTGTGACTGTATCTCTTAGTTCCGTAGGTAAGTACTAGGATAGCTGCCCTTGAGAGCCATTTTAAACCTAGCCAGTTTCCCTTTTGTGCTCGAATTAACCTATCCTATTTGGTTAGAGACTGGCCTTACCCATCCAATGGTCACTAATTATATATTACCTCTAATGAGAATAAATGGGATTAATGGATAATTTGATGGGGCACATGTACGGGGTAAAGCATTTAAGAGCTGTCTCTATCCATTAGTAGTACAGGAGACAGTCCTGGGGTACATTTTCTGTTCCCTATCCACAGATCCAAGTTGCACTTGAATATGGATAGGGATGAACTTTGTTTTATGTGAATGGGAAGTCTGTTTCAGAGCAGCAGTATCCTCTATGAGATATTCCTGTCCCTCCAAACCATTCTGTTGATGCTGCAAAACAGGTTTATATCCTTAGATTAAGTATTCCTAATGCCATATGACTTGTTGCTGTGCAGTAAATCCACTGGTATTGGGTCAGAAGATGCCATGCATGACAGACACAGGTCACCTTTTAGCAGTCTGTAGGACATTGAGTATAGTGTCAGGGCTCTGAGGCAGTCCATGTAAGAAATGTTCTTTAGGCCTTGTATCCTTTTGGTAAGTTATCTCTGTGCGCATTCCACTTGTTGTATGTGTCTTTACAGATACATTCCAAAGGGGCATTATTTTCAATGATTGGCCAATAAGGGCTGAGAAAAGGGAGACAACAACATTCCTGGATCTAGATACAAGTCCTTTGTTAATAAGCTGTACAATACAGAAATTGCTTTCTTACAACAATGGACACATGTTGATCAAAAGTTAGGCCACTTCCCACAAAAGTTCCCAAGTCGTGAATAACTGGGTCAACTCTCAGTGATGTATTTTAATGTGGTAGTTCTTTGGGGTAGATGACTTCCCAGAGGATACAATAATGAATTTTTTTTTGGCATTTAGTTTCAGTCCATGATTTTTGCCGCAGTTATGTATTTGGGGCAAACCTTCCTGCAGGATGGAAAAGTCATTTGGGGATTCAATGACTGCTCGTAGCTTGCAGTCTTCTGCAAACTTAGTCAACCAGAGCACTTTGTTATTGGCTTTTACTTCAGAAAAGTGGATGCCAAATAGGAGAGGTCCTATTACAGAGCCCTGGGGGACTTCACTGGTGACTGGACTCTTTGTGGAGGTAACTACCCTATGATTTTCTGCATCCTATCTGTGGGCAAGTTGGCACTCCAGTGGGTGACATAGGGGTTTATTCCCAATTTATATTGCTTTTCTACTATGCCTGAGTGGGGAATTGTGTCAAAAGCATTGGCCAGGTCGAGGAGCGTGGTGTGTACCATTTTGTTTTCATCTATTGCTTTGGTGACCTTTTCAAAAAAAATTCATCAGGTGTAAGTATGACCTGCCCTCCATGAATCCAAGCTGAGATGGGTCAAGTGTTTGGAGGATCCCTATGTCCTGATTAATTAGTTCCATGATAAGTCTTTCCATGGCTTTGTATATGAGTCTGGTCAGACTTATGGGTCTGTAATTGCCTGGGTCTGTATAAGGTCCTCCCTTATGTAGCTGTTCTCCATTTACTTGGTATAAACCTGTATAGAGGCTGAGACTGAACAATGTTGTTAGGGGTATGGCCTAATAGTGCTTCACGTTATGGAAGATGGATCCAGCGATATTGCCAGGACCCATCCATGCAGTATTTTTAGCTTTTGATAGCACTTTTAGGACTTGCTCTTGTGTGATAGCAGGAGGTGAGCCAGTTTCAGGTATATCTTGAGGGACAGAAGGAGAGAGGAGAGAGGAGTAAGGTTAGAGCTAAATTTATTGGCCAGTAGGTTCACTATATCTTCAGGCTCATTGTAGGTAACATTCATTATCAGCTCAGTGTGTTGCTGTGTTATGCTTTTGACATTATGAACATAACTAAAATGCTTTGTGATTGTCTCTTAGTGAACCATGTGTTGGTCACCATCAAGCCATTTGCTAGACAAAAGTCTAGAATGGTCCCTCCTTCTTCATTCCTGTTGCTTCTCCCAAGTGGACCCAGGCAGTCCTCAGATCCTGTTCTGTCTATCCTGATATGTGCATTCAGGTCACCCATTGTTAACTCCAATTCATGTTGTCTTATCTAGTAGGTCTTATTACTGCTGCATGAATGCACTCTTTTCCTCACTATCACAACCCTGCTGCCAGGCATATGCTGAGATTATGAATACTGCCCTATCATTATACTGAAGTCTGATTGCCATGAGTCTGTCACTAATTCTGATGACATCCCTCACTGTTGTCTGAAGCCTCTCTCTCACCACAACTCCCACATCATTTTTAGTCTGTACGCCTTCTGAGTAGTAGACTCTGGATCCCAAGCCAAGTAGCTTTGCTGCACTGCCCTTCCATTTGACTCTTGGATACATAGGATGTCCAGCCTACTCCAGTCCATCATGTCATCCACTTCCAAGCTGTGGCCTGTCAGTGGACCTACATTGAGTGTAGCAATTCATAGTTCATGTTTGTCAGGTTGATTGGTTTTACTTCCAGCTTTTGCTCAAAAGAGCTATCCCAGGTAACCCAAGCTGGGCAACTGACCAGTAGTTGATTGATCCAGGGCTACTGGGCTTTATGGCAGGCACACACTGGCCAAAATGGGCACAGATAATAACTCTCCCTCTGTTAGCATGAGTCCCTGGCGCAGGTCGAAGTAAGCCGCGTCCTTAATCCTCATCACTGGCAAATACCCATGCCCATTTGGCGACATTAGTGAACATGACCAAATCACCTATAGCCGTATTTTACACCACTGAGTGGCTAGCCCTGACATGGAGCACAGTCAATGATCTCTGTTCTCCTATCTTGAGGATACTGTGCACCGCAGTTGATGCCCAAAGCAGTTGGTCTATACAATTCTTCTTCTGACGGGCACCACCTGGAGTCTATGCTGCTGCCCACAACTCCGTTCTTGGGTAAGTTTCAGATGGAAACACTCAACGTGTTTTTGGGAAGTGGGAGGAACCCCACAAAGATGCAGGGAGAAGATGCACGGTCCTTACAGGCATTGGCCAAAGCTCAGGATTAAACCTTGTACATTACGCATGGGAGGGGAATACCTTAACCATTAGGCCAACTGGTCTCTTGACACATATTGCACTTAATTAAATGAACATGAACACTTTTGGCACATTTTACTGAACCAACACAGATGTTATAAAAGATTAAAACAATTTTCATTTAGGACACATATGCTCCTTCAGTTATAGAAATAGCTTGTCTTCAAGTCCAGATCTTTTTATCCTTAGGACTAATACCTTACTTTAACTCTTTTGTCTGCAATTTACAATAGAATAACATCACCACCCTATCACTTTAATGTTCCTTTCCAGTGTTCAAAGAACATACTGACAAACTCTGTTACATTAGCATTTACGTAACATTTTGTTTGATGTTTTTTTTCTGATTCCCTCTGACAGTATATGTAATTACATCAACTATTGCTAGCTGTGAAAACAAAGTTCCCTCTGACACAGTGCACCAAGAAGGAAAGTGACAAACCTCTAGAAGACTTTCTAAAATGAGTTACATTATCTGTATTGGATATCATATCACCAGTAATTTTCAAATCTACAACTACTTATGAGTATGACAGCTGCTTTGTGTAAAGAAAAAGAAGTCCTGGATTTGCAGATCCATTTTTAGCAATGAAGCAAAAAGTCTGTCTTTAAAATGTATCTGTGTCCAGCAGTACCCCAAACAACTTTATAGTCTGTAAAACTGGTTGATTATTGTTTCTTTACTTTATTTATTTATTTTATTTTGAAAATCTAGGTCTGCCATTGGGCCAGGCCCATTAATTGTGAAAGTTTGGTAAAACAGCTCAGTTAAGTTACAAATATATTTCACAAAAGTATGAACAGCTCATAGATTCATATGCAGTAGTTGTTAGAGAATGCATTGCAAGTTCAACTAAAATTTCAGCATAAAAAGTGTCTACACATCCACACAACAACATTGATAATCTGACAGGGCAAGGTCAGGGTAAACTGCAGACAGCTAACACCCTGCAGCTAAAGTCACACGATAAATAAGCAGTGAGTGTTGGATTCAGTTCACACCTCTGCAGCACTGCACATAACAGAATATTGCACACACAAACAGCTCATCCCACTCTGATATGTTTGCAGTACAAAAAAACTGATGCAACAGAGTAAGGCCCAAAATTCAGTGGATAACACCGTTACCACACAGACCCTGTATGATGTTTGCTTATCGTATTGTTTTAAATATGAGGGTTAATAAAGTGTAACTAAATCTTGCTTATGATCATATTTGTGTGATGTTATGACTGTATTTTTGAGTATGAAGCATCTTCTTCCGTAGCTAGACAAAAAAATTATCGCACCTTTCTTGCTTTTGTGAGTCTGCTAAACTGGCCCAGCATCAGCAGAAAACAATGCATTCTTAAACTCTTAGTTGTTTTCTCAGAGCATCTAAAGGATAGGAAATGCATTTGGTGGAGTAATGCAAATATAGGAAAACGTCTTTGAAAAGTATCAACACACACATTTGTCTGGTCTCACTGCTGTTTTTAGCAGTCCATAATCACATATATTTGTTATCTGGGCAAGCCCACTAGACACACAGTTCCTTTTCAGGGGTGATCTGGAAACGTGTTTGGTTAAGTGATTTGCTTAACAGTCATACAGTAGGAAAATGGAGACTGTAAGAATCAAACCCAGGACAACTGCAGACTCTACATATATCTGCAAATTATTTTAAAACTCTACAGCAATTTTGTTTGAATTAATCTGCATTGAGATTTGTGCTGTATGATTTATCGGATGAAACTGCATTTTTTTTGTACTTGTGTGTTTTTTTTTGTACTTGTGTGTTTTTTTTACTTGCATAGTAATGTAATACAGATTTTCTGGGTGGAAGTGCCTTGTGTTCCTTTACCTGTATTGCAATGAAATCAGTATTACTGAAATGCATATTTCTGCTGCACATAGTTGGAATTAAATTAAAAGCTCCATGAAATATTGTGTTGTATTGCAGAACAGCTTTGTTTGCTAAGACTGCTACACTGATGAATCAAACAGTCACAGATGTATTTGTACCAGTGGGCAAAATTTATTCTAGTGAATGTAAATAGCTGATGTTTAGTAGCGACTGATGTGGCACAATCTTTACCCTAGTATGTAGGTAGGTTGATTAGTGAGTGCGAGGCTGCATTTTGTAGCATACAGCACACTACTAAACCAAGTCTACTGTGACCCATTTGGATTTATAGATTTATAGTTTCATCGATATTCCAAGGCCACTAAGTCTTATGACCATTCATACCTTGTCATTACCATCCCTCAGGCCACACCTCCTTTCCCCAGGAGGGCCATGTCAGTCAATCCTGGAATAAATTTCTGGATAGCTATATAGTCATCCACTTTATGTTTAACATGCAAGGAAAGTTTCTTCCAGAGGTTTGGGGGGTACTTAGTTATAAACCTGCACCTCCAGTGAGTTTTATTCATCTGTTTAAGATTCTGTTGAAGATTTAGGTCCCTGATTCTAATACTGGTGGAGATATTGGACTTGAAAAGAAACAGTAGGTCCAGGAGAATCAGATCTGTAATGGAGTGGTACACAAGACAGAACTCTCCCCTCAAAAGTGTATAAGACACTGAATAAAGGAATAGAGCTTCCAGCCTGCCTTGGTAGCTCAGATACTTTATGCCTGTGATCATTTTGTTTAGGAATCTTTGAGGGTATTTATAATTGTTTGATATATTTAGTGAGATACATCCCAGAGGCAGTAGTGCACTCAGTAATTGGGCCCATCAATGCTGTGTATAAGGGACTGATTGCTTCATTAGACCAAGGTGATATTCCTTTGGCAATTAACTGGGCTAAATAAAAAGATTTTGTGGCATCTATTGTCACATGATGGTCAAAAGATTGGCAGCTATCAAACCAAGTACTTAGGTCCCTGATTACATTTTTGTTTTATAGTAGTTTATACAGTATCATAAGGGGACGGCTACTAAGAAAAGTGATGATGATACACTTTTTACCCTTTAGTTTGAGCCCAGTTTTAGTACTCCCCTAGTCAGAGCTCATTCTAGAGGGTTTGTTTGCAGTCATCTGCAGACTTTGTTGATCTGAGAAGTACATATTGAAAAGGAGAGGTGTCAGCATTAAGCCTTGTGGGATACTACTGGTTACTTTCATACTTTATGATTAGGTACCTGCAGCTCACACTGTTTGGCATCTGTCTTTCAGCCAGTCTGCTATCCATCTTACCACTTATGACTTGATTTTTAAAGCCTTTATCTTTTGTATGTTGTCAGCATGGGGAATGGTGTTAAAGGCCATAACCAGGCCAAGGTACACTTACAGTGGTGTCAGCCACTATCAGGTCTTAATGTGCTATTTTCCCATGAGATATAATGATAGATAGACAAAAGTAATGTTTGGACCAAAGAAGAGTTAGGTTTTATAATCCAGTGAGGTGCCAATAGTCTTTACATTTTATCCTGGGATCCAATCAAAAGACATCCAATTGTACTGTCGATCCTGCCCAGTTGCAACCAGTTCTTTGACCTGCAAGCCTCTGTTTGTAATAGAGTTAACTGGCTGACTGGAAAACTTCCATTTTCACAGCCAAGATGGACCATCCTGCACTGGCCTCTCTCCCCACCTTCCTCATCCTGGCCTTTCAGCACCCAAGCTGCCATTTCAACTCGGGTCAACTGAATCAAAGTCAAGACTTTGTCTTTCTGCACCACAGAGTTGAGCCTATAATTAGCATATTTGACCCGTGCGTATTCTATAATTTGGAAACGATGTGCAGCATATCACTAGATGGTACAAATGTCACTCAGAGAATTATGAGAATATGAAGCTCAGGGAAAAACAAAACTTGTAGTATAATTCCAATGAAAATTAGTTTCAGGGATACATATTAATTTCTTCAAAAACGTCAGAATTTAAAACCACCTCCTTACCCCATTAAGTACAGGTAGCTACCACATTAATAACTCACCAATAACTTATCTGTTTAAAAAATGTGAAACATTTTCATGCAGTGTGGCCATCATTAAAACATAAATTACCAAGCATTTTCCTATCTAGCAGTGAAGTAGTAGTTTATATGAATATCACCATCAGATTATCACCCTTCTAGGGACTGCAGCAGACTACAGACTGCCACTATTGTGATTTGAAATACTGGGAACATCAATTTGTTTTCAGATTACAGAATATGTTACTTGTTCATATCAGTAACTCACATACTAAGACAAGAACTGTAGCTCTTGAGGGTGGTATTTGGCAAAGTACACATGGACTTCAGATTTAAATGCCTTGTAGTTCTTGTGATCGTATGATCCTAAGGAAGTCTGGTGCCCATAGGTAACATACCTATTCTGTGCACCTGGCCCAGCCCAAACGTCATGCTGGCCACACTCCCATCCTAGTGCTGATCTCACCACCAGCCCAGTGCTATTAAAAAATGAAGTATTTCCACAATGTCTATCTGATGAATCTGGGCATCTTGGGGCAATGCAGAAATTGCCTCATGTACACAGACAACCCTCTCCTCCTACCACCCAACACTACAATCTGTGAGAGATGCGCTTATCTAGCCAAACTGGAGGTAAAGCTCTCTCCAATCAAGACTGAACTTGACAGTCAAGAGGAGAAGGTAAACACTTGCACCACACCACACTCATTACATAGTCTCACTAAATCTACACCACCAAAATCAACACAGAAACACAAAAACATTCACAGAGGCTCTCAATAATAATCTGCTCAAGCAACAGAGACCTCTAAAGCAGAAATGCAAGCAACCTCCACCACCCCCAACACAACCCAAATGACACATAGCTCGCAGACTCGGTGTGCCACTCAACTAAAGCCAATAAGGCAAAACAACGTACCCAACACACTAGTCATAGGTGACTCTATAGTCAGGCACACTGATGTCCCACTGACCAGGCTAAACAAGGAGAAAGTTACTGTCAGCTGCCTGTAGGGTGCCAGGATCCGCCACATAACTCACACACTCAGGTCACTCCACAACAAGTACAAATATGACTCTGTCATTGTCCATGTTGGTGTGAACGACCGGAGATGTACCTCCCTGGACTACATGAAAAGAGACATGGAAGAGCTCTCCGATCTTGTAGCCCAGGCAGATATGACCCTAGCCATGAGTAGCATTCTGCCATCACCCAGAATGATGCCGCAGTACAAGAACAAAATGATTGAATTCAACAATTGGCTAAGCTTCTGGTGCCATTTTAAAGGGATCCAGTATCTGTCTGCCTGGGATGACATGGTCGACAGACCACGATGCTTTGCCAGGGATGACCTGCACCTGTCACCCCTGGGATTCTGGATACTGGCTAAGGTTCTTGCCACTCCTATAGTGCCTTTTTTAGGCAAGGTTCAAATGACAAATTCACCACCGTAACAGGAACAGGCAAGCAAAAACTGAGGGTGATGCTACTCAATGCTAGAAGTCTAAATCTCAAAATGAACTCACTCGAGGCACTCCTTAAAATGGAGAACATCAATATCTGTGCAGTGAAGGAGACCTGGTTCAAGGCTCCAGAGAGCACCCCTGCACTACCAGGCTATAACTCATACCACACTTTTCAGCCATGTAACCTGGAAAGGAACACCAAAGGCAGAGGTGTGTCCATATTCATTAAGGATATCCACACCTCCAGGCTAGTTGCTCAGCATAATGCAGCCGAGGTTATCCAAGTGAAACCAACTCTGGGCAAAACTGCAATCCAAATTGTAGCTTGCTACAGATCACCCACCATGCCCCAGGATTCCCACTCCTCTTTTCTTGATGTACTGGAAAATATTAGGGTTCAACCAAACACCCTAATAATGGGCGATTTCAACTACCCCACCATTAACTGGAAAAACTACTCATGTACCAACTCCTTCACTCAACGCTTTCCGGAATTCATAAACTCCAATGCCCTGGATCAACTTATCCACACCCCCACCAGGGGCAACAATATCCTAGATCTAGTCATTACCAATATGACCAATATTCCACACCTGAAGTCAATGCCTCATTGGTCTGATCCGACCATAAACTAATTACCCTAGATAGCCACATCCTGCCTCCACCCCCATTAAGGAAACCATGGTAAAAAATTTCTCCAAAGCCAACTTCATGCTTCTTAAGACACAAGTGGTGAACTTCATGACACCCATGCAGATGGACAATACAGTTATGACTGCTGAATCCTACACAATTGCACTTTATAAGCACTTACATGAGTGCATGGATCGTGCTATCCCAAACAGAACCAAGATGCTATCCTCCAAAAAAAAGGAAGCCAATCTGGTGGTCCCCTGACATAAACAAACTGTACAACAGAAGGAAGAAACTCTTGCAAAAGAGAGTAAAATCCCACGAGTGGAGGAGCTCCCTGGTCAGCCTCAGTAAGAAGCTGCAATCCCTGATAAAATCCTCCAAAGCTAGTTACGAAAACAAAATTGCCACTGATTCTAAAGACAACCACAAAGCATTCTATAGCTATGTCAAGAATCTCAATGGCAACACTCAGATCTGCTGTGAGTTACAGCACAATGGCACTAAATATACAGATCCAATTGATATTGCCAACATCCTGGCAGATAGGTTCAGTGCTAATGTTACCCGCCTCTCACCCCCTAAAGAGCCCATCTCTATACCGGAAGAATGCAAAGTTCCTGTAATCACGGCTGCACAGGTAAAAACCACACTCTCCAAAGCCAAGAACACAGCATCCATGGGACCAGACAACATTCCAGGCTTTGTTCTACACGAACTACAGAACGAACTGGCACCCCACCTAAGTACCATGTTCAATCATAGCCTCACCTCAGGCTTTGTGCCTGCTGAATGGCACACAGCAAAGGTTATCCCACTCCACAAGGGGGGAGCCACCACGGACCCCGGGGACTACCACCCCATTAGCCTGATGAGCCTGGTCTGCAAGGCCAGGGAATGTATCATCATGGAACTTATAAACAAAGACATTGGTAATCTCCAAACTCTGGATCTCACCCAGTTCAGGTTTGTAAAAGTCAAATCATGTCACCTAAACCTGATAGACTTCTTTGAAGCAGTCACCAAAGCCGTAGACAAGGGTACGGTGGTTCACACAGCCTATCTAGATCTTGCCAAGGCTTTTGACACCATTCCCCACTCTGGAATTATAGATAAACACACTAAACTAGGTATAAATCCCTATGTCACAAGATGGGTTGCCAACTGGCTCACTGACAGAATCCACACTGTGAAAGTAGCAGACTCCAAATCCGACTTCAGACCAGTAACAAGTGGAGTACCACAGGGTTCAGTCCTGGGTCCTCTCCTGTTTGGTATCTACTTCTCTGAAGTACGGGCTAACACAGAAGGTCTTTGGCTAATGAAGTTCACAGATGACTGCAAACTAGTAGCCATAATCGAAACTCCTAACAATGTGGACATTCTACAAAAGGGCCTCACTGAGACAGATGCCTGGTGTCAAAGCCATGGCCTCAAGCTCAATGCTAAAAAGTGCATTGTCATCCCCTTTGGTAAAAACTCTGTATCCATGAACTACAACATAGGCGGTAGTATACTTAACACCGAAAGTGTGATAAGAGACCTTGGGACACATGTGGACAGTGGTCTCTCCTTTGATAATCACATCGCCACAGTAGTCAGGAAATCCTTCTACGTGGCACACCTCATCACAAAGGGTTTCTCATCCAGAAAAAAAAAAAGGTCATTGTTCCCCTCTACTCATCACTCATTAGACCCATTATAGAGTACAATGCCCCTTTTGATATGTACCTCACAAGACATCTACAACAACTGGAAAGGCCGCAGAAATACCTCACAAAGAGGATTAGCGGCCTCAAACAGATGCCCTACGCAGACTGTCTCAAAAAACTCCAGCTTTACTCAGTCGCATATCGCCTAACATACAAAGCTAGGTCAAACCCAGAGCTGTTGGACATGCTCCACTTAAAGAAATCCCAATCCCTCCAAGCTACATGCTCTAGGGACCTAAACCTTGTCACCACAATAAACAGAACATGCCGGAGGGATAGATTCCTGTCCCAAAGACTTCCCATACTCTGGAATAAACTACCTATCTATATCAAACAAAGCTCCTCATTAACACTCTTCAAGAAAAATCTTGATGATTGCATGGGAAATAGGAAATTCACCCTGAGAATCACCTCTGTGGCTCTGCTTGACAGTGGCACAGGAAAATAATTTTCTTGGGTGGCAAAAGCCAGGGTACCTTTTTGGCTGGGCTTGTATAGGCCCCAGGGCCGATAGCCTAGTACCTACCTATGAACCTATGAACAATACTTTAAGACTGCATGATCATTACAGTTTATAGCAATTCAGAAAGTAGACCAGTAAAAGCGAAACACCTTGTTAGCATCCAGTTTCCTCCTTCATATATTTGATTATTTCTTTAAGTGGACAATGCCAGCGGCACAACAGGTAGCATACTTGCGCTAGTCCCACACCAGGTAGATCAACTGCTGACACTGCAGTGCAGCATAAGGGGGGAGTTGCACTTCTGAGTGTGCAGTCCTTCAGATGAGACATTTAAACTGAGGCCCCATCTGCTTGAGTTGGTGGTAGCTCAGGTGTTATATACATAGATCCCACAGCATCTATCAAAAAGAGTAGGGGAAGTTCTCTGATGCCTTGGCCAAATGTCCACTAGTTAAATAAATACCATCTTGAGTGCCCCTTGAAAAGAGGCTACTAGCTTAGTAACCTGGTTATCAAAAAATAAATAAATAAAATAACCACATAGTCATTGGCCAGATCTTCTCTTGCAGATTAGATGAAGTTTCTTCAGAGGTCACAGTGTTACTTTCTCTCAAGCAATAAATTTTTCTTAGCTCCTTGGCTTGCTTATTATGATTTGTTTAGCTAGTTGATTAGTTTAAAGTTATTTAGAAGAGAAATTCAAGTTATCAATAGGTTGTTTATCATAGAGAGAGCTGAACAGTTATTTTCCACATAGAAATCATATTATTTTCACAGTCTTGTTCATTTTCATGGACTAACTCATGTTATTTATTTGGTTGGTTGGTTATTTTATGGCTGCAATCTCCTATGGTATATAATAATGGATGGAAATAAAGGAAAAAGTAAAAACAGATATTTATTGCACTAACAATGTCTCAGCTTCTAACTCACTATTATCATAGTCTCCTGCTGTTTACAGTAAGAAATGAAGGCGTCTGTTTAAGTAGAAGGCCTTGTTTATAAAACAAACACAAGGAAACCACAATATAAGATATTACATTTCTGAGTCGAAACATGTATGCATTTTAATCAGCATGGCTTGCTATATATGCAGAACATGTACTGATGGATGGATTCTGCAACACCATTCTGGGACCCACACAACAGAAAGTAAGAAAGTAAGTCAGAGAGGAAAAATGGGTAGTTGCACTGCATGCTGCTACTTGTTTACAATGTACTGCAGTATATGAAGCAAAAGGAAAGGAATAAAGAAAAGTAATACAAAACGTGGATGAGAGTACTGCTTAATCAGCTTGACCTCGACTCAGTTAATGCCTCAGCTCTATTATAGTCTTTTTAATTTAATTACCACATTGTTTTAAATAATCCCATTGCTATAAAAACATTTATCCTCCTCTCCACAGACCCGAATCCCCATCATTTGTTGGCAAAAGGCACTATCATTTCCTCTAGGCTGCTAAACTGCTTTGGTCCATACCCATAGTGTTTATTCTTCACAAATTCACACTTTTCACACAAGTACCTCTGTTCCTACACATTATGCCTACTTCAATGCCATAGTTCACCCAGTTCTGTTCCTAACAAAAGAAAAAACAAAGCAAAAATATATGCAAAAAACAATGAGAAAGAAGGAATGTTGTTTTAGCTGGATCAGGAATAAAGCCACTCAAAATATTCTACTGAATATGCTTCAAACAGTTCTACTGAAGCAACAAAAACCTGCACTATCCCTAACACATTCCTCTTGCCCAGTGAATAAACCATTAGTGCCCCATAGATAATTACTGGTATAAAAAAACTACCAAAAATTCTCCATACTGACTTCATTGACTGAAGCGACCAAATCAAAATTATCCCCAACACATTCCTTATGACCACTGCAAATCCAGCTGTTACACAAGTAATTACTTCTATAAACTGCATGACTGGAGTTTCCATGCTAATGAAAGTACCTGTAAAAGTGAGAAGTAATGAAGTACTTCAGATAAGCCTTGACACTGCCTGCCTAGTGCACAGTTCTGAATGCATGAACACCTTGGTAGAGGAAGCAGGTTAGCCCTGAGTGTACTACTGTTTGTCAAATAAATTGTCCAGAGGAAAATATCCATAACTAGTGATCTGATCCATGTTGCTAATGTTTACTACAACAGTTTTGCACAATAATAGTGATTTGAAATTTGCATAGCCTAAGGCACTCTTGTACACATACACAGATTTCTGACAAAATATCTCAGGCACGTGTTCCTGAGGCAGAGTAAGGACAAGGAATTATTCCTAAATATTGAAAAGGGAGTGGGGAGGGGGCACAAATAAAGAACAGTGATTGTTTTTATAAAAAATAGCATACATATATGTGTGTGTGTTGTGTGTGTGTGTCAGTAGACACTCTCAGCAAACCAGCTCTAAGACAATGATGATACTGTCTGTTTTGTGTGTGTGTGTGTGTGTGTGTGTGTGTGTGTGTGTGTGTGTGTGTGTGTGTGTGTGTGTGTGTGTGTGCGCGCGTGTGCATGCATGCATGTGTACGTGTGTGTGTATGTGTGTTTGTGCCAGTAGATATTCTCTACAAACTGGCTCTAACACAGTCATAATTCTCTCTGTTATATATGTGTGAAGAGGATGGGAACTGATAACGTACAGCACTAATTTACTCTCCCCTTAGATACATTTGCTACTATGCAGTGCTGTAAAATGTGCTACATGCTGTCAGAACATTTTCTTCTGAAAGAAAGGGTTAAAATCTTTACTATGCTATACTATATCATTGATTCATTCTCTGACGATAATATTTCATGTTTTGCTCTATTGCACACCCACATTTAATCCAATGCTGCATCGTTTGACAATACGTACATCTTATGTAACTATATCTGGAATGTACCTGCACTATTGTGACTGTTTAGACGCATATGTTTAATGGAAACTGGAGCACAGGAGGTTAACTTGAAAAAAATTCAGAGAAATAGTTTAAATGAAATAGTTTCATAACCATGTAATAAAAGAGAGTGTTTTATTGTTTTATGACTTCCAGGTTCTGCAAACATCTGAGAGATATGTATTTTTCACAGGGGGATGTTAAATTCTGTTAGTCTTGACAATGGGGGTTTACCTTGGGAACTAAAGTCAGATGACAAAGGGTGATGTCATCCAAGCTAACCCAGCAATAATATTTGATATTAATTTAAAAGAACTCTGTCAGAGAGAGACTCTGCATTTTGCATTTTGTCTTTGACCTAACAACATCAGCTGGAAACATCCACTCACCTGCACTTGCCCTGCTGTAAGTTTTATGGCACAGTAACTCTTTTAGATTCAGATAGGAATATAGTGAAGTCTAGCTTAGATGTTTTCTTTTTTTATTTGAGACTGTCCTGCACTGTTGTTTTAATTATTTCCTGAGATTTTGAACTCTGATGTAACTGATTACTTACTGGGTATTGTTGTGTTCTTTTATTAATTATTAACTATACTTAAATCTTTTAATTGTAGCTGGTCTGTTTAGAGATATTTAAGCTCTTAGGGTACTTGCATATCTATCTGGTGACACTGTACAGGCCACTCCTAAATAGCCTTGTTCCTGGTCAGACTACCATTTGGATTAATAGTAACATTACACAGTAAGATTGTACACCCTTTGTTAAGGGCCTTAAAGTAGCTGATAAGTAGCGGCTGGTGGCAGTGAAAACTACCTTATAGTTTGGGCAGAAGGGGACATAGCTAGTAAACCTGTGCCAGCCTTTCCCAGGAGTGTGTGTGTGTGCGTGGACGGTTCAACCTTGCCACAGAGGACTTAAAAATCTGTCTGGAGTTAAAGAAACCTGATCTGGAGGCCAATCATTTGGAAATAGAAGCAGCAGAGAGACTGCCGCCGAAGAAACAAATGGAAATAGAAGCAGCAGAGAGACTGAGACATCTGGAAGCTGAGAAGAATGAGAGGCAGAGGCAACATGAGAAGGACATGCTGACTCTTTGCTAGGATCACTGAGGTAATGGGGAAAGAAGTAACCAAACCCCAGAAGCAACAAAGGTCAGTAAATTTCTTCCACAATTTACAGCATCATCATCAGCATCATCAGCCCCCTTTTTCCCATTTTTTCTACATGGGGTCAGGGTATCAAGTTAACTGTCACCAATTCTCTCGATTCAGTGCCACACTCCTGCCTTCTTCAACACTCATGCCTGACTGTCACAGATCTTCTTTCACACAATCCATCTACTCTTTGCTGGACATCCTTGCTTCCTCCTATGTTGTTCCTATCTGTCCCAAATCTTCCTCACCAGATTGTCTTCTGCTTTTCTACACATGTGCCCAAACCACTGTAATCTGTTCTGTTTGATATTTTCTGAAACTGGAACTACTTTGGCTTCTACTCTTATGTCCTCATTTCTTCATCTGTCCCACAGTGTGCACCATACCTCCTTTCTCAGGCACTTCATTTTCATCACCTCTAGCTTCTTCAGCTGTTCTGCCTTTGCTTCCCAGGTTTCAGTACCATAGAGTAGTACTGGTCACACCACTGTCTTGTACACCTTACTTTTCAGCTTCTTTGGCATTCTTCTGTCATAGACTACACTTGATACTCTATGCCAGTTGGCTGTGGCCCCTCTAATTTTAGCTTTGACCTCTTCAGTCAGACTTCCCTTCTCCTCAACCACCCCTCCCAGATACTTGAAGCTGTTAACCTGTTCCACTATCTTCCCTTCTATCTCTATTCTCAGTTTTTTCTGATTTCCTCAATTTGCTGCCATTACTACCATCTTTTCTGTGCTTAGTTTCATCCCATGTGCCTACAGATTTGCATTCCTTTCTCCTATCCTTTGCTGAAGTTCTAGCTCAGAGTCTGCCTGTACTGCCACATCTTCTGCATACAGCAGGTTTGTTGATCTGTGAGGCCAAACACTGTTCACACTTGAGTCACTGGGCCTTGTACATAGCCTTCACTAATTCTACCAATGTTTCTGGGACTTCAAACCACCACAGTACTGCCCAGCTCAGCTTTCTTGGGACCTTGTCATATGCTTTATCCAAGTCTAGGAATGCCCAGTTGGATTCTCTCCTCCTCTCTAGCTTCTTCTCAAGTATCTGTCTCAATGCAAATATCGGGTCAATTGTGCTGCATCCTGATCTAAATCCAAACTGCTCATCTCCCATCTTACATTCTACTACTCTGCATATCCATTTATCAATCACCCTCTCCAGAACTTTCATGCAATGTGGTAGGAGTTTGATGCCTCTGTACTGCCAACAGTTGTGGATGTCCCCTTTGTTCTTGTACACTGGAATGAGTATGCTTATTCTCCAGTCATCTGGGATATGCCTTTCTCTCCACACTGCTATTAGTATCCTCAGGAGCCATTTCTCCCCTATCTCACCCAGCATCTTCCACAATTTACAGAGGGGGATATTTCTGATAATTTCATTCATATGTTTGGAAAGGTATGTAAGCAGCATAATGTTGATCAAGGGCTCTGGGTACAGTTCCTGACCCCCCTTACTCCATGGGTAAAGCTGTGACTGATATTGCTAAATTATCTGATATTGATTGCTTAAATTATAATACTGTAAAAAAACTGTCTTTTGTAATGTTTTAAGTTAACACCTGAAGCTTATAGGAAAAGGTTTTGTGAGCATAGATGCAAGGCAAATGAAAGTGTGTGTGAATATATTGTTGAACTAAGCACTTCTTTTCATAGGTGGGTGAGTGGATGTCAGGTCACCAATTCTGAAGGGCTGGCAGACCTTTTGGTAAAGGAAGAAGCCCATAGCACTTTGCCTGAGAACATGAGAATCTGGTTAGATGATAGACAATGCAATACTACAGATGAGTTGGGGAAGAAGGGAGAAATACACTTAGCAAGCAGGGCATCACTGCATGGGAAAGGGACACCCAGTGCTGCTCATGGGTCTAAGGGAACCCATGGTAGGCAGCTCAGACTGCCCCAACAGAGTCCACCACAAGCAGAGGAAGCCACTAGTCCAGGTACACATCCAGGACCAGGGGTTAAATGTTTTAAATGCAACCAGTGGGGCCATGTAGCATATAGATGTCCACGGAGGCAAGGTGTGGAACAAAAGGTGGGAGAGCAAGTAAGTGGGAATGACAGAATGCCAGCAGTAAGTTGTCTAGAGACAACAGGGTGCCAAACTACCACAAGAGGTTATATCCAATCTTAGTAAATGGGAAAGAGGCCATTGCTAAGAGATACAGCCTCTGACCTAACCACTGTGAACCCTGCAATGGTTAAAGAGGAACACTACTTGGTTGGGCAGTCGACTCCAGTCAGAGCTTTAGGAAGCATCACATTCCAAATAGCTTTGACTAGGGTTCATCTTGACTGGGAGGGTGGAAAAGGAAGCAAGCAAGTAGGTGTGTTTGAGGATATTCCTGCAGATGTCCTGATAGGAATGATTTTGATAATGCAGTACTCTGTGTACATGCAGTGACACACAGTCAGGCTTGGAAACCAGCATGTAGGTCTGGTAGCCTGGGGGTGGGCCTAGGCAGACCGCATACTTGCAGCTGAACTGGTGAGGTGCTTACTTCAGGGAGGAGCTACCCTGTAGCAGTGAGACTGAAGGTGAGCCACAGCTGCATGTGGGTACTGATGTTCCCTTGGACAGAGTGTCTGCAAGGGCAGAGGTGAGTAGTAGTACTCAGGCTGACAGTGAGACACCACTGTCAGAGGAAGCCAGACTTCCTGTGGAAGGGGAGCTTGGAAGGGTTACCAAGAGAAAGTTGAGACTGGCTCAGTTCTCAGACCCTACATTACAAGGGTCTGAGGAGGTAGCTAGTAAGGCACCTGATTCTCAAGGGAAAGGGGAATCTGTATACTGGGACAAAGGGTTACTGTATACAGAGTGGACCCCTGAGTGACGGCTAGAGGGTGAGAGAATACAGCACTTGGTAGTGCCCATAGCCTACCATCTAGCACTTCTAGCCATAGCCCATGATATTCCCTTTGCAGGTCATATGGGCATAAAGTGTAGAAAGATATATATTATGCAGAACTTTCATTGGCCTGGGATTTCCAGAGATGTAACAGAGGACTGTAGGACCTGTGAGCAGTGCCAAAAGGTAGGCAAGGCAGGAGACAAGGTGAAAGCTCCTTTGATGCCTTTGCTTGTGATTGAGGAGCCATTTCAGAGGGTAGCTATGGATATTGTGGGGCCTCTGTGTACCCCAAATTCCACATGGAAAAAGTATATCCTAGTGGCTGTAGATTATGCTATCAGATGCCCTGAGGGAGTGGCATTGTCCTCCACCGAGGCAGAAAAGGTGGCAAATGCTTTGTTAGAGATTTTCAGCAGGGTAGGTTTTCCAAAAGAAATAGTGACTGACAGAGGTGCCAGTTTTACATTATGTCTGTGGAAGTACTGTGGGGTGAAGCACCTAAAGACCACCCCCTACCATCCCCAGACTAATGGTCTTGTTGAGAGGTTAAACTCTAGACTCAAGACAATGCAATGGGAGTTTGCAGATCAGTTTAAGAGAGAGTGGGACAATATTTTTCCCATCTGTTGTTTGCTTACACAGATGTTCCCCAGGAATCCACAGATTTTTCACCCTTCGAGTTGCTGTATGGGCATAGTGTGAGGGGACCTCTAGATTTGATTTGAGATGAGTGGAGGGTGAGTGTGAATCCCACAAGGAGTCTATTGTGGCATATGTCCTAAACCTCAAGACAATGTTCAGGGAACTCATGGGCTTGGCCAAGGAGAACCTGACAGAAGCCCAACAGCAGAAAAAGGTTTGGTATGACAGGAATACTTGAGCCAGATAGTATGCTGTAGGGCAGCAGGCAATGATTCTCATTCCTGTCAGACACAACAAGCTACAGGCAGCTTGGGAGGGACCCTACAAAGTGCTAAGGAAGGTCAGTGATGTTACCTACATGATAGAACTGCTAGGCAGGAGGGAAGGGCCCAAATTGTACCATGTTGACATGATGAAACCTTACCATGAAAGGGAGACAATTGTGCTGAGTATTTGAAGTGGATGGCAGGAGAAGTCTGAGGGGGATTTGGTGACTGATCTCTTGGACTGACACCTCAGTGGAAGGGGTAGCAATATCCCAGCAGCTATTCCCTACTAAGATTCAGGAAATCCGAGCAGTGTTACAGGAGTTTTGGGACATGTTCACTGGGAGACCAGGGTGTACCACCTGGTGCAGCACCATGTGGGTACAGGATCCCAAAGGCCTATTAACCAGGCCCCTTATAGGGTGCCTGAGAGAGTCAAACAGACTCTGAGGGTGAAGATACAAAAAATACTGGAACTAGGTGTAATCCAGGAATCCAGCAGTCCCTGGGCCTCCCCAGTGGTGTTGGTACTAAAGAAGAATGGCAGTGCCAGGTTCTGTGAGGACTACAGGAAATTAAATAGTAACACAGAGTGAGATGCTTACATCATGCCTTAGACAGATGAAGCCCTAGAGCAGCTTGGTGGGGCTAAGTATCTTACTACTATTGATCTTACCAAGGGTTACTGGCAGGTGACCTTGACTCCCAGTGCTAGACAGAGGTCAGCCTTTGTGACTCCTTTTGGCTTGTATGAGTTCACGAAGATGCCCTTTGGGATGAAAAATGCCCCAACAACTTTCCAGAGGCTGGTAGATTGTATCCTAGTAGGAGCAGGAGATTTTGCCTTTGCTTACTTGGATGATATTGCCATCTACAGCCATTCCTGGCAAGAGCACCTTCAGCATGTCAGGGAGGTGCTGGGCAGACTACAGAGGGCATGTTTGACCATTAAGCCCAGCAAATGTCAGGTGGGTATGGCAGAGGTCTCCTACATGGGACATAGAGTGGGGAGTCGTAAGATCAGGCCAGAATCTGCCAAAGTGGAAGCCATTCAGGCATAGCCTGCCCCTGTTACCAAAAACCAGGTGAGGGCATTCTTAGGGACAACAGGGTACTACAGAAAGCTTGTTCCCAATTATAGTATCATAGCTGCTCCCCTCACAGACCTGACAAGGAAAAACAAGCCAGATACGGTAGTGTGGACCCCCAGCATGCGAGCAGGCATTCTAGAAGCGTAAAGGAGCTTTGGTAAGGCCCCCTGCATTAGCCAGTCCAGATTACAGCAAAGATTTTGTTGTGCAGGTGGATGCTTCAAACCATGGGGTGCCGGCTGTACTCAGCCAGGTCCTCCTCAGAGGGAGAAGAGCACCCAGTGGTATATCTCAGTCATAGGCTCCAACCCAGGGAGGAATGTTATGCAGTTGTAGAAAAGGAATGTCTAGCCATGGTGTGGACACTGCAGAAAATTTAGGCTTATGTGCATGGAAGGAAATTCACTGTAGTTACAGACCACAATCCCTTAACATGGCTACATCGACCCAGCCAGCAAAATGCCAAGTTACTAAGATAGAGCCTAGGGTTGCAGGCATATGATATGACAGTACAGCATCACAGTGGGGTTAGCAATGCCAACACAGATGTGCTTTCAAGACAGGGAAAGGGGTGAGGTATTCCCAGATAGTCAACCATCTCAAGCAGTTTCTCAAGGGTCACTTGAAAAACTAGCTTGAGTTGTCAGGGGGGAAGAAATGTCACACTGCCAGCCCAGCTATCAGTAATTTTGTAAATAATTCTATGTCATTTGTGAATATTAATATGGTTTATACAGAAGTGTGTGTAAAGTACTGAAATAAAATGTAACCACAGCATGACCTATTGGAGTAGAACAGGAATGTACCTGCACTATTGTGACTGTTTAGATGTATATGTTTAATGGAAACTGGAACACAGGAGGATAACTTGAAAAAAAAATTCAGAGAAAATAGTTGAAATTAAATTGTTTCATAACTATGTAATAAAAGAGATGTTATCTCTCAGTTTCAGTGCAGTAGCAGACACAATGTCTAGAGCTAGAAGTTTTTTGTATTGTCTTGAAAGAGAAATGATTATTAGATTTAAGATGTCGAAGTGTTTTTTTGTTTTATGACTTCCAGGATCTGCAAACATCTGAGAGATATGTATTTTTCACAGAGGGATGCTAAATTCTATTAGTCCTGACAATGGGGGTTTACCTTGGGAACTAAAGACAGGTGACAAAAGATGATGTAATTCAAGCTAACCCTATTGTAATATTTGATATTAATTTAAGAACTCTCTCAGAGAGAGACTCTGCATTTTGTATTTTGTCTTTGACCTAACACCATCAGCTGGAAACATCCACTCACCTGCACTTGCCTTGCTGTAAGTAAGTTTTTAGGGCATAGTAACTCTTTTATATTCAAATAGGAATATAGTAAAGCATAGCTTAGATGTTTTCTTTATTTATCTGAGAATGTCCTGCAATGTTGTTTTAAATATTTCCTGTAATTTTGAACTTTGATGTAACTTATTACTTACTGAGTATTGTCTTTTTTTATTATTTATTATTAAATATACTTAAATCTTTTAGTTGTGGCTGGTCTGTTTCTAGATATTTATGCTCCCAGAGTACTTGCATAAATATTAGGTGACACTGTACAGGCCACTCCTTAATAGCCTTGCTCTTGGTCAGGCTACCATTTGAATTAATAGTAACATTACACAGTAGGATTGGACACCCTTTGTTAAGGGCCTTAAAGTAGCTGATAAGTAGTGGCTGGTGGCAGTGGAAACTACCTTATAGTCTGGGCAGAAGGGGGCAAAGCTAGCAAACCTGTGACAGGCTTTCCCAGGAGAGTGTGTGTGTGAGTGAGTGTGTGTGAGCTGTGCTATTGGGGAGTCTTATTGGGGATCTGGAGAAAGAGGGATAAAGCAGCCCCAGACTGACTGTGATCTCTGTGTGCTCTTAAGGGAAATTGTACTTTACTGTGTGTACTTCTCATCCTTCTAGTGTGTACATTCCCCACTGTCGCCAGTGGCGAGGATTAAAGCTCCTTGATTACTGAGCCAGTGTTGGGGCATCACAAGCTGTCATATCATTACTATTCTATGTATGTTTATTTTCTGTTCTATGTACATACGTTTATTATTTTTGATTAACTGTCATATCATTACTATTCTGTGTATGTGCATTTACTATTCTATGTATGTATGTTTATTATTTTTGATTAACTGTCATATCATTACTATTCTGTGTATGTTGATTTACTATTCTATGTATGCATATTTATTATTTTTTGATTAACTGTCCTATCATTACTATTCTGTATATGTATGTACATTATGTAAATCTTGTATAACTTTACTGGAAAGACTCACCCAGACTCTATTACAGTTTGCTGTGAGGGAAAGGTTAGTTTGCTTTTTATTTGTTGTATTTTGTATTACTTTATTGCCCTTTCTATTTTGTATACTGTGATTTGTTTTCTTTACACTGTGATTTACTTGTATTCTGCTTTTAACTACATATTAAAACTTGAAAAGAGACCACAGCTCTATCTCTTGTGAGTCAGACAGAAATTAGAACAGGTCAATTAAGGAGTCACACATAAATTAGAACAGGTCAGTTAAGGTTAATCAACTGTGAACTGAGGTGGTGGAGATAGGAACTAAATCTTCTATTTAAGGGGTAAAATAAAGCATTTCAGAGCTTTACTGGAAAGGATCACCCAGACTCTGCTACAGTTTGCTGTGAAGGAAAGGTTGGTTTGCTTTTTATTTGTTGTATTTTGCATTACTTTATTGCCTTTTTCTATTTTGCATACTATGATTTGTTTTCTTTACACTATGTTTTAATTGTATTCTGCTTTTAACTGCATATTAAAACTTGAAAAGAGACCACAGCTCTGTCTCTTGTGAGTCAGACAGAAATTTTCCCACTCTCCCACCCGGTTACTGTTGTGTTTTTAAACACCACTATCTTTCTAGTTGCCTGCCTCTTATGTTAATTTGACCATATATCTCATTTCCTCTCTGCTTTTACTGGCTGGTGTGAGTAAGCACAAAATTATCATTTTGTGAAATCACCCCCTTCAACTATTTAAATTTATTGCCCATCCTACTGTATTCCATAGTACCAGAATACAAAAGCGACCACCCCCTTTCAATCTATCTTGCTTTTTTAAAAATAGTGACTCTCCACTAAAACCTAACTTTTTAGACAGGTAAAACTTAAGTTACCTACTTTCACATCTAACTCTTCTAGTGCACACTGCAGTGTTTAGGATAAACAATTTTTTTCATCTTACCTTTAAGCATATATTGCAAGACCACCAGTTATTGGAGAGCCCACATCCTGCCTCTCAGTAGTCATCTTGGGATTAGTTCTTCTGTTTTTTCCTGGTGAAAGAAGGAGTGCAGTTACATTATTTCCTGGAGACTGCTGATCACCAGAAATATTAATAACTGCTTTATAGGTGACAGCTTGGAATTTGTGCTTATATTCTGATCCTGGTGAGAGTAGGAACAGAGTGCATTGATTCCTGACTCTTTCTGGTTGGAGAATGAGTGTCTGAGCTTAACGTACTTGATTGGTCTGGTTGCCATTCGAGGCATCTACCAGAAAAAGTCTGCAAGCCTGCAGACCCTTGCATCATCTGGGACAAGACTGTGGATCACCAAACAGGCTGTGGCCTGCTTCTCTTTTTGGGATTGCTGCTTACATTTTGCTTCTGGTAAGAGAAGAAGCAAAGGAGTATTGTATCCCAACATAGTGAAGCTGTGCTGAGACCAGCATTAGTAGTAGCCAGGCAGTAGCCATTCATGCGACTCCACTCTTTTCATCATTCTTGACAAGCTAATTCTTTATTTTTCAGTAAGTGCTGCTTGATTTCTTCCTAACTACAGAATATCTGCCTAAATACTTCATCCTCACATTTTCAGGGTCTACTTATTAGTTTCCTCTCAAGTGTTTGGCAGTGCTCTGTACAGACTCAGACACCTTGAGTGACATTTTTCCTGTAAAAGGAATATATAAGGAAACAGCTCCAGTACTTAGTAATAATGACCATCCCTCCTGGCATGTCTAAAGGTCAGTTCCCTGTGCTTTCTCCTATTAACCTGGTGAACGTAGGCATTCTGAGGCAGTGTAGCAACTGCCTCATGTACACAGACAACCATCTCGTCTTAACTCCCAATGCTCAGACTTATGAGAGTTGCACTTATATATCCAAATTGGAAGCCATGCACTCTCAAGCCATTACTGGAATAGCTGGTCAAAAGGAGGTTAACACTTGCACCACATCACATGCAACACATAGCCCTCCAGAACACCCACCATCACAATTCTCACATAAAAACACAAACCACACACCCACCTACATGGAGGCTCGCAATAGACATCTACCCAAATAGCCGAGACCTCCACGGCAGAAATGCACTGGACCACCACAACACAGCACAAATCACAAGACACATAGCTCACCTACACAGTGTGCCCCTCAACCTAAGCCCCTAAGGCAAAACAGCTTACCCAATACACTAATCATAGGTAACTTGATAGTGAGGCACACTGGTGTCCCACTCAGTAGGTTGAATAAGGAGAAGGTAACAGTCAGCTGTCTATCAGGTGTCAGAATCAGATACATAACACATGAACTCAGGTCACTCCACAAGTACAAGTATGACTCTGTCACAGTCCATGTGGGTGTGAATGACCTGAAATGCACCTCCCTGGACTACATGAAAAGAGACATGGAGAAGCTCTCGGATTATGTGGCCCAGGCAGGTATGACCCTAGCCCTGAGCAGGATCCTACCATCACCCAGAATGATACCACACTACAAGCAGAAAATGACTGACTTCAACAATTGGCTAATTTTCTGGTGTCATTCTAAGAGGATCCAGCATCTGTCTGCTTAGGATGACATGATTGACAGACCTCAATGCTTTGCCAGAGATGGCCTGCATCTGTCACCCCTGGGTTTCTGGATACTGGCTAAGGCTCTTTCCACCCCTATAGTGTATTTTTTAGGCAATGTTCCAAAGACCAAATTACCACCTAGCAGCTATAAATAATCATCATCCTGCTCAATGCTAGAAGTCTAAATCTCAAGATGCATTTGCTTGAAGCACTCCTCAAAATGGAGAACATCGACA
Source organism: Protopterus annectens (assembly GCF_019279795.1). Taxonomy (NCBI): domain Eukaryota; kingdom Metazoa; phylum Chordata; order Ceratodontiformes; family Protopteridae; genus Protopterus; species Protopterus annectens. The sequence continues at coordinate 306,724,207 of NC_056747.1, read as the reverse complement.
CTTGTGCTTTAACCTGGTTTAAAGCAGCAGAAAGCACCCCTACACTACCAGGCTATAACTCATTACACACCTTTTGGCCCCAGAACATGGACCAAAGCTCCGAAGGCGGTGGTGTCGCCATATTCATAAAGGATATGTACACCTCCAGACTAGTAGCCCAGCATAAGGCATCTAAGATACTTCAGGTACAACTAACATTGGGTAAGATGGCGATTCAGGTCGTAGCCTGCAATAGGTCTCCAACCATGTCCCAAGACTCTCACTCCATGTTTGTAAGCACCCTGGAAACTATTAGGATCCAACCCAGCACTCTCATACTAGGTGACTTCAACTATCTCTCCATCAACTGGGAAAACTACTCATGCACCAATACACTGGCCCAACGTTTCCTGGAATTCATCAGTGCCAATGCCCTGGACCAGGTCATTCTTATCCCCAATAGAGGAAGCAACATCCTTGACCTGGTTATTACTAACATGAGCAACCATTGTTCTACACCAATAGTCAATTCCTCCCTGGTTAGATCCGACCACAAACTAATCACCATGGAAATCCACATCTCACCCACACCCCCGTAAAGGTAACCACCATGAAAAACTTCTCCAAAGCTGACTTTGGGCACCCAAAAACAGAGGCAGCTAATGTCACGGCACCCATATCAATGGAAAATAGATGCATGACTGCCGAGTCATACACCAGTGGACTGGTATGAACATGTACATAAATGCATGGAACTAGCCATACCCAACAGAACCAAGACACTCTCCCCCCAAAAAAGGAAGCCAATCTGGTGGTCCCCTGCCATTAATAAAATCTACAACAGAAGGAAGAAACTGTTGCAGAAAAAGATGAAGTCCCAAGACTGGAAAAACTCCCTTATTAGCCTCAACAAAAAGTTGAGATCCCTCATCAAAACCTCTAAAGCCAGCTATGAAGACAGAATTGCAGCAGACACTAAAAACAACCACAAAGCCTTCTACAGTTATATGAAGAACCTCTAAGGCAATACCCAGGTTTGCTCTGAGTTACTGCACAATGGTACCTCCTATACTGAGCCAACAGATATTGCCAACATACTGGCCGACAGATTCAGTGCCTACTTTATCCCCCCCAAGGACCAATCATAATACCGGAGGAATGCCAGGCACCCAGCATTACTGCAGCCCAGGTTAAAGCTGCATTGTCCAAGGCCAAGAGTACAGCTTCCATGGGACCCAACAATATCCCTGGATGTGTTCCACATGAACTACAAGGTGAACTGACACCTTATCTGTGTGTCCTGTTGAATCACAGCCTCACCTCTGGCTTTGTCCCTACTGAATGGCGCACTGCTACATTCATCCCTCTCCATAAAGGGGGAGCAACTACAGACCCTGGGAATTATCCTCCCATTAGCCTGATTATTCTGATATGTAAGGCTATGGAGCACATCATCATAGACCTAATTATCAAGGATATAGGGAATCTCCAAACTCTAGATCCCAAGCAATTTGATTTTGTGAAAGGTAGATCATGCCTGCTTAACCTGGTTGACTTCCTTGAGTCAGTCACCAGAGCTGTGGATGAGGGCAAGGCAGTTCATACAGCCTACCTCGATCTGGTCAAGGCCTTTGATACCATTCCCCACTCAGGAGTTATTGATAAACTCACCAAACTAGCATCAACTCCTATATCACTAGGTGGTTTGCAAATTGATTCACAGATAGAAGTCACAGTATGAAAGTAGCAGACTCCAAAACAGACTGCCTACCAGTCACAAGTGGAGTCTCACGGGGATCGGTTCTGGGTCCTCTCCTGTTTGGCATCTTCTTCTCAGAAGTCCAGGCCAACACAGAAGGACTCTGGCTGACCAAATTTGCAGAAAACTGCAAGCTGGGAGCCATTATTAACTCCCCAAGTGATGCAGACATCCTATAGAAAGGCCTCACTGAGACCAATGACTAGTGTCGAAACCATGACCTTAAGCTTAATACCAAAAATTGTGTCATCATCCCCTTTGGGAAAAACTCAGTTCCCACTAATTACCATATCGTTGGGAACCCACTGAACACTGAAGGCATTATAAGAGATCTGAGGACACAGGTTGAAAGCAGCCTCTCTTTCAACCACCACATTGCTACTGTGGTCAGAAAGTCCTTCTATGTGGCACATCTCATTACCAAGGATTTTGCATCCAGGAAGAAAGAGGTCATCATCTCGCTCTACTCTTCACACATTAGGTTAGTTATCGAGTATAATGCCCCATTTGGCATGTACCTCGCTAGACACATGTAACAGCTGAAAAGGCCTCAAATGTACTTCACAAAGATGATGCTAGGCCTTAAAACACATGTCCTACATGGACAAACTCAAAAAACTCCAGCTATTCTCTAATATCGTCTACTAAGAGAAGATATCTGCTTGACTTACAAAGCCATGTCTGACCCAGCTCTGTTAGAAATGCTACATCTAAAGAAATGCACATGCTCCAGAGACCTCAATCTCATTACCACAATCAACAGAACATGCTGGAGGGACAGGTTCATAACCCAGAGACTGCCCATGCTCTGGAATAGACTTCCCATACATGTCAAGCAGAGCATCTCACTGGCCCTCTTCAAGACAAATCTTGATGAGTGGATGGGAAATAGAAAGTTCACCCTAAGGATCACTGCAGTGGCTCTACTTGATAGAGGCACTGGGAACTAACATCGGGCGGCACGATGCCGGGGCACGTCTTATGGGCTAGGCTTGTAAAGGCTCAAAGGCCATTAGCCCAGTACACACCTATGAACCTTTGAACTGCCTTCTACTCATTCTGTAAAATGGAACATTTCTCCCCAGGTCCCCACTGAAAATGGGACCTGTGCCCAGTCAAACAACTTTCCCAGTCAACAAAAGCCATAAATTTTATCTTTATTACAGATGGATGATATGTTTTTTTGTACAGACCTAGTGCAGAACATATATCATCAGTAGTGGTATCAGAGCAGTCTTATCACATATAACACATTCCGTTACTTAAGACATTGTACTGTTCATTGAAATACAACTGCAGTCATTGTAAAGTAGTAGATGCACAACAGAGTATTCTAGAAAAATGGCACATAAATTTAGGAAGTTAATTGTAGTGCACTTTGTAATGGCTTACAGTCACTTCCTTGGATCACCTGACTTGAGTCGCAATTGTTTGATCATAAAAGCTCAAAGTGGCAGTTAATCATGTTTTATTTGCTCACTTCACACTAGAGCAATGTATAAGGGTGATTTGAGTTTGGTGCACCTAAGAGAAAGAGAAAAACAAGTGTTAAACTGCCTGTCAGTGACTCCCTTTTTCTCTGGGCACAAGATGCAGAGGAGGGAGCTTGATGATTAACCACCACTGGGGCACCAGAAATACTGAATTAAGTCTTTGCTATGCTCTCCTCTCTTGCATTGGCCATGAGTCAAACCTGGGACAACTGATTGGAAGGCAGCAATACTCACCAATATACTATGTTCAGCTAACATTACTTTATACCCTTAAGTAATAATCTTTAACATTAAGTAATGATCACATAATTAAATGTACAATTCACATATAAAAACACATAAGGGAATAGACCATGAGCAAAAAGCTAAATGAAAAAGCACAGTTCAATAAAAAAACAAACAAGCAGTTAAGATGAAAAATGCTTATTGCTAAAAATACTCTAGCAAAACGAAGTGCAAATAAAAATGTCAAGAATAGATAAAATGTTACTTGATTTTTTTAATATTCATGAAAACAAGTGATTCATTAATGTCTGGACGCTTGCATGCATCAAGCCTAACTTACCCCTGATGTTTTCCAATAAAAGACTAAGGTCTCCTCCTCTGACATCCAGACTAACTTGGGCAATAGCATAAAAGTTTTTTTTTAAATTACAGCGAGAGATGAAATCTCTGTACAGGGCATTTAGAAAAATGTTACTCTTAATTACATGTAAATGCCCATAAATTCTGCTGGTCAGCTTCTTATTAGTTTTCCCCACATAGAAAGCTCAGCAGGTGAGACGTTGAGCTGTGTACTCAGCATCAGAGTGCTACAAGTGGAATGCCTTTTGAGTGCCACCTTGGATATCTCCTAAAATTAGGCCATAGGGATTGTTGGAGTAGCTTCATCAACAAAACATAAATAAACAATCCAGCAAACAAACCAATACTTCCTGCAAATCCACAGCCTAGCAAGTACATCTCACAGGAAAGTTGTGTTATCATGAATTTACAAAAATACCAGGCATATAGGAACACAGCCACACCACACTCCCTGCAAGTCTGGTTTCAGCATGACTGCGAGTTTCATAATGTACTTATGAAATAACATAAACAACTTCCTTCTTGTGTTACTATCATTCTGTTTTCAGGTATGCTGCTTATTCTGTTAGTATTAGATGGATATGCGAGTATGTTATTTGAATCAAACACTTTCAGAACACCATGCTGTATTCAGATCCTTACAAATGTAACAGAAACTTCACCCTAATTTAATGAATATTTGTACCAGCGTCAACTTTTAGCATGAATCTGCCCCTGTGGCTCAGCTATTAAGCCTTCTTTTTTCTTTCAAAAACTAATCTTTATTTTATTAAACATATTTTATTTTTGTTGCATTTATTTGCATGCAAGTCTGATAAAGGCATCATAGCATTACACTGTAGGGGGAAAATAATGAAATTAAATTATAAATATATAAGATATCACTGAGATAAGAAATATAACACTTAATTGTTATAATGGAAAGATAACCTTCTCTTGTATACCACAATTGTGTGTTTCAGTTACTGCAAAGCTTATTAGCACATTTGCAAGAAAAAGAGCCTGATTTTGTTTTTTAATTATTGTAACATGCTTTGGTTGGATTACATTTACACATGCAAAAAGAAGTTCCAAAATCCAACAGCATGTTGCTTTTAAAAAGGATACGACCTTTTTTGTGAAAGGTTTAAGTTACTCATTTAAAACTATCATTTGCTAGGCCTGATACCATATCAAGACCGTTAAAGGCATAATGGTTTCACACTACAAACATTTAGGCATTTTGCCACAAGATCACAGGAAAAAGTGAATAATTTCTGAATAAATGATGACAGTTTACTTTCCTTTTTCCATTTTTAATAAGCGCGCAAAATGTAGTAAAAAAAACATGAGATAAAATTTCAGACAGTTCTGCTGCGCTTAGATTAAAAAAAAATAGTAAAATGCGGTCAATGTGAATGCACACTTGTTTCCAAAAATATAAAGGAAAAATAAATCTCAAAAAAACGAAAGCACAGAAAATAGATTATATCAAAGCTTCAGAAAATTGCAGGTACTAAAGGGGAAGTTACACAGAAATACACAGAAGATCATTTTCTCAGTGGTTTCAGCATGGCAGTATTGTATATTGGCAAACTGCAGAAATAATAGATATATGGTACAGATACTAGAGAAGGGATGTAAACAAACGATCGACAAAGGGACTACCAAAATGTTATTTTGGACATAGAGATACAGAATGCAAATGCAGAGAAGCAGTGCAGAGTGAAAATAAGCAAATAAAAGACAATGAACAAGCTACTGAACAATAAAAAATCACTGTGGTATGTTTTGGTATTTGCAAAACTCATGCAGAATGTGGTTATGTTATCAGGCAGTTACTTTTTTAATCCAGGAAATACTTGGTCACAGCTGTCAAATATAACCAAACAAAATCTCCCCTAGAATATTTTTCTACATACAAGATAAATAGAAAATGCTTGGAGATAAAACATGGTGATGGAAGCATCAATCATTTAACAAGAGTGGAGCAGAGGAAAGTGACCACACAAGATGGAAGTGACAGAGTCGAGAAGGGATATGAAATGTTCACTGTGTTTCAGCTAAATATATGGGATACAGCAAGGACCAGTCATAGCAGCAATCTGCATTCTGCAGAAATACTATTTAACTAATCATCATCATCATCATGAGAGGCTGAAAGGATATCAGAAAGCATTTATTTATGGGCAGAATGCTGAAAAATTCCAAGAAATATCTGAATGCCTTCATGTTGCTGAAACAATGAGAGGTGGATGAAATTAAAATGAAATGCTTTAAGTACAAAAGGTACATGAATGCAAGAAGGAAGGAGAAGAAAAAGAAAACACACGGGATAAGAAGTGGAATTTATGGAAAACAATCACTAGACTAAACTAGGCTGTTCTGCAAACAGCAAGTAAAAGCATATAGGGGTAGGGGACAACTTAGACATACTTGGGAAACAGAATAAAGTTTTACCTTAATCTCTGCTTTACATGTTAATTTGTAAGGAGCTTAAAAGTACTGTGCCACTACAGAAAGTTTCATTTTCCTGTGTTGTGATCCGGATGCAGGGGTTTATTCCAAACACAGCTAAATGACAGAGGATAAGTCAGCATGTTCATCATGGGGACCAATGGCCTTCTTTTTGCAAAAATTTCATGCATGCTTTCTTATTGGCTAAATACTAAGGCCGTGTGCTACTTGTAGGTACTGGTCAGGCCAGTATTATATGACAAAGAAAGGCACTACTGGAATGTACAAACATGAGTTCAAAATAAATATACAAAAACAAAAACAGTCCTTACGTTAAAAAAACTATATACAATCCAACATAACAGACTTGTTTTCTTTCATACTATATAAATTCCTACACCTTCAATTAAATTACTGAAAGTACTTTGAAATACAAAGAGAAAGATTATGTGCCAGTGAGCCAAGCTCAGAAGGGAACCCCTGAAGCTGGACTGTTGGTCAGATGCCTGAGGAATTATTTCCCCAAGGAAAGATGGGAAACACCTCATATCAAATAGATATGTACAAACATAGCAGCGAGTGGTCAAAACCAGCTAGCTCATCTTGAGGAGAGGGAGAGAGCGTGGCTCACTGCACTGGTGACACCTGCAGAAGTACAGGCGGTTTGATTTTGCCTGACACAAAGAGCATTGCATGCCAAAGCTGCAAAGCCATGAGCTACATTGCGAGGAGGAAAGCTGTGCACTTAGGCTAGGGGATGGGACAGTGGATAGGATCAGCAGAATATCCCAACTCTTGCATCACCAGGGAAGGAACGGGCCAGAGGGCTCTAACTATCCAAGGAAATGAATGGCTCATCTGAATATAAGAAGGGGAAGCCATTGAGCTTGTCCAGTGTACCAACAAAAAAATAATACCACTTGCTCCATCCCTTGTTGTGCCATGTCCATCCCTTGCCCCTTTATAAATGGGCTTTTCATTACAGCCACATGCCTATTTTTTTCCTTTTTTCTGACTGCTCTCAAATGCAGCCACACCTCACTGAAGTGACACGTATGGAATGTGCTGTTTGCAAGTAATGACATTGCAGACTCTGCTATTCTGTTTGTCACCACAAGGTTGTAAAGTGTAGTCTGGATTAGCAGATCATCTTTCAGTTTTCTTAACTTTCTGAAAAAATGGATAGGTGGCACCCAATATAAAGATAAGTCATGTACTGTTCAGCATCAGTTTATATGGGAGTCTGGGACATTTTTCTTTGGCCTATATAAAGCCTTGAGAACCATTTTTGCAATCAGGTACACTTAGTGCACACTTCCATCCTCAAATGTCTGATTTCTTAAGCAACTGTACAGCTAATTGGATATGATCTTCTAGGTCATAGTCAGGCCTTTATCCATAGGTTCATAGGTTCATAGATTAGTACTAGACCAACTGCCCTTGCAAGCCATTTTAAGCCTAGCCAATTATCCCTTGTGAGACTCAAACCCTGCACCTTGTGTTTGCAAGGCAAGCACCTTAACCATTAGGCCACCCTCCCAATCCATCAGTTTCAGACACACCCAGGATATACTACATCTTTTTATGCACACCCTATGCCCATCAAAGATTTTATATACATGTTTAATCAATCAGAACACTTTTTCCTAAACCCTTTACATGGCAAGAGTTAAATAATAAAAAACACATCATTTGCATTCACTAAATTTAAACAAAATTCAACCAAGATCAACTATCTTCTCAAAATTATAATTTTATAAAATGAACAGAACATTAGATTTAAAATAAATAGAGTAAAAAAATAAATAAAAAAAACTGCAGCCAGCTAATCAGAAAATGTCACAATCAGCAAAACTGACTTTAACTTGTATAAGTAAGCTAAATATGACTATCTCAAAAAACGTAAATAAACAGTAAAACTAAGACGTCTTTATGTAACCCTCACTACACTACTACAATAATACAAAAAGAATACATCTTTAAAAAAGCATGTAAAAAGTATCTCATCCATTCACGCTCAATCCCTTTTCCCACATGGGATGGGGGTGTCACTTCAACAGTGACAATCACTTAGATCCAAGGTTTACACTGCCAGGTGGCTAGCCCTGCCGCAGTAGTTCATCCGTACCACACACTCACACCTAACACCAGTTTATAGTGTATCTACAGTATTAAAAAAAGTAACACAGCCTACTCACAAGAACCTACAGAAACTGAGGGTAGTACCATTGATTACATGCTCTGTTGATGGATCTTACAATATCACAAAGTTAAAATCAAATGTATATGTTTTAATAGATTAACAAATTGGAACCTGCTTTCTTGCTTTCTTTGTTCTGAAGTTGCAGGACTTTCCATTTCCCTTTTCTCAAAGTCTGTGTAGTCATGGATGTAATATGTATATGTATATACATTATATATATATATATATATATATATATATATATATATATATATAGTTTCACTTCATTAATCTTGAAATGCTGAAATCTTGAATTTCAGCATTTCGAGACCATAAAGCCGAAACCGTACAAAACTGGACTTCACAAACCCGAAACTATAAATCCAAACACACAGCATACACCACACACAAACCACAACACCCACATCACAAAACAAATACACACAAAAAAAACAAAACAAAACACCAAACACTCAAATACCTACACTACACAAAAGCAGGGGGGGCAAGCCCCCCTGCACCCCCACACCCCCCCTACTTATATATACTAACTCCGAGATTGCACAAACAGTAACAGACAGAACACTCATACCCAGACATTCCACAGTCCTCGCAGCACACACACACACACACACACACACACACACACACACACACACACACACACACACACACACACACACACACACACACTCACACACATCACACATACACCAACACATCAAAAATTACACACTCATACGTTAACCTACCTACCTTAACCCACACATACAACTTAAAAACAATCTAATACACAATCAAACTCCCACCCAAAACCCTTAAAAAACAGTAACTTACCTTATACTCCATGCAAATCCATACACCACATCAAACTACATCCAACGTAAACCACGAATTTGAGATATTTGAATTCGCGATTATGCACTTTCCACATTTTGAAATTCGGCTTTATAGTCTCGAAATGCTGAAATTCGAGATTTCAGCATTTCAAGATTATAAAGTGAAACCATATATATGTGTATATATATATATATATATATATATATATATATATATATGTGTGTGTGTATAAATATATATATCTATATATATGTATATATGTGTGTGTGTGTGTGTGTGTGTGTGTGTGTGTATATATATATATATATATATATATATATATATATATATATATATGTGTGTGTGTATAGATATATATATATATATATATATATATATATATATATATATATATATATGTGTGTGTGTGTGTGCATAAAGATCAGGGCAGTGGCATTGGACACAACCTCATACTGGGACTGCAGGGGGCACAACCTCCTGTAAAAACAATTATTTTGTAGTGTTTGATGTTACTCTGTTACTCTGTACACCATATTTTTACTATTTTTGATGCATAGTACTTTAGATATTATATTTATAATGTGCTGTGTCTCAAGTAAGGGAGATAAGACGTTTAAAACTGAATCCAAGAAAATACACAAAGCTTTGATGACTAGACAACTTCAGGTAATGAATGTGAAACAGTAATTAAAACAGAAAAAGAAAGAGATGGATAAACTGAATATGTGAAGGCCTAGTTTACATGAGAGATGAAATATCTTATATTGCAAGATTAAATAGCTTAAGTTTTGTGATAAGTGGTGAAAGTAGTTAAATGTTGCAGTTAAAGCTATGTGTCCTGCTTTGGACCCCCATTATAATCCATATACTGGTTTATGCACAGCTTTAAGTAAGAATGGTAGTTAACAAGAGCTCTACAAATCAATGACTAACCTTACCACAATGGTACCAACATCATCAGCATACTCTTACCTTTCCACGAACATCGCCAGCCAGTATCGTCATGTTCTATACTTCTTAATAGTCCAGATTCTCACAGAATGTTCAGATCTTTGCCTCATATTTTTGTTTCTGTTCCTTATAAAAGTTGCGGCTTTCTGGCAAATTACTGAGGATTAAGTCACTAAATAATGACAGGTATTTGACTTTCAGACTTCATATTCTTTAGAAAATGCATGCTAACACAAAGTCTGCTATTCTAACAACTTTCTAAGTTTATAAGAGCAATATTTAAAATGTATCCCTATTTTTGGGCCTTTGTCCCCCCATTATTTTAGGCTTTGTCCAGAATTCTTGTGCTAACTTCTTAGAGTCAATACTCATGGCTGATGACATATCATGATCTAGACCCCATTTAAAGCAGGTTATTGTGGTCCCAGTCCACAAGGGAGGCTTTTCCACAGATCCAAATAATTAGAGACCAATAAGCCTCACAACCATGTTGTGTAAGATGACAGAATCAAAATGGAACGCATTCATACACACATGGGAAGCCTCATTCTCCATGACCTAATCCAATATGTTTTTGTTAAAGGTAGATCTTGTATGCATAATCTCATAATTTTATGCCACTTATTTGGATGAAGATATATCTGACCATTCTTACCTCAGTCTAACCCATATACAATAATATGGAATCATACATAAATTCTAGTATCCGAAGATAAATGAAGATGAAGTCTTAATAACTCAGATTCACAACTGGCTGCATGGGTGTACTCCATAGGTAAGAGTAAGAGGACTCTTACCATCACCATCACTGGTCACCAGTGGAGCCCATCTAGGCTCTTCCTGGGGACTTCCCTTTTTAACATGTTTTTCTAAGAAGTCAAAATTGACTCCAGTGTTTAGCTCTCTAATTATGCAGATGATTACAGACCTAGGCGCATTGTTCTTAACTCTGTCAGTGCCCTCTCCCTTCAAATGGCACTTAACATTACACATGAATGGTGCAGTAGAAATGTCCTTGCACCAGTGTCAAACCCTCAATCAGATTTATAGACTATTAATGGGCATTAGCTAAAAGTTGACAAAATAGTTAAAGATCTTGAAGACCTTGTAGATGACAATCTTTCATTTTATACCATATAGCTTCTACTGTCTACAAAGTAGAGTTGTCCACCTGACCCACTATGCGATTGAAATTCCTGGCAGAGAAGCATCTGTCCCCTTTATACAGCTCTTTACCAATGTTGTGTAACGTACTGGACACTTCATCTGGTGCAACGGCAAAAGATGGGCTTCAATGCTTTTTTTACAGCAAAAGACTACAACTCCTTCTCACTTTCTCTTCTCTGTATCTTATCAACTTCTTCAAATGAGACCTATGCTTGAACATTAAAAGGACATCTTACTATGTGAGACCTTTTGCTTGGAACACCCCTTTGAGACCTGAACAAAACAGGATACTTTTGGTATCACTAAAATTAATATCAACCATACCATACAACATGGCAACTTCATACATCAAAGATCAATACTTCTGGATTATAGCCCCCCTCAAAATTAAACACATACCACCAATTCATACTTTCAAGAAGGGATGGGGTAACTACATGGTCACCCACAAGTTCCAATATGGTATCTAGGGCATGATATTCCTCAATGGCCAAATGGCCCCGAGCATGATCACCAAACCTATGAACCTAACAAATATTTTCAGTTACAATTATATTGTTTACTCTAGTCTCATCATGTTCACCAACTCATTAAGATATTTTCAGTTGCAGGAGTAATGCTAACCACATTCTCATCATGTTCAAGAATTCACTCACATCTTTTCAGCAGGGGGAAAATCTATTTGTAGATTCAGGCAATAGATAGAAAGTCTGTGAACAAGGGATTAGTTGGTTCTTAGCTTGCCCTGAAATAATGCCACCTTCTACAAATGACAGAGGAAAGGCATCTGAAAGTGCTGCTTGGAAAGCTCTACCTGCCAATGGTTAAAATGCTAGACCTTGTGATTATCCAACACCAGTTTTATTTAAACACAACTTATATTAAGTGGACTTAGATCAATCAATATACAGTTATACACTAATACATTCTCACACACATAATACATAAACACGTGTGTGTGTGTGTGTGTGTGTGTGTGTGTGTGTGTGTGTCTGTACAGATCCGAAGCTACATTTTCTGGCACCCTGTTCGGCTCCCTGATCTTGTACCCCTCAACTTGAAGGTGAAAACCAAAACAAACAAAATAAATGCCTTCTGCTTTAAGTTCCATGTTAAGGAGCACAAAAAAAAAAATAGCAAGTCAGTTGCTACAAGTGTGACAAGTGCCAAGCTACAGTCTAAATACCACACATGGGACACTACACCCCTAAATGTTAATGCACGTTTGGCATTACATTTTGAATGGTGATAGTGCACAACCACCAGACTGACATAGTCTTTTTAAGTTACACTTCTTGATTGTGAGAAATCAATGAAGCATGACTTCTTCTTCTTCTTTCGGCTTTTCCCGGTTAGGGGTCGCCACAGCGGATCACCTGTTCGCTCATGATTGGCAGTGAAGTTTAAGGTGTTGAGTTGCCAGCCTGGCACGCTACCTTCCATAGAAGGCACACACACGCATGCACCCACGCCTACGGCCAATTTAGAGTGTCCAATCACCTACAACATGTCTTTGGGATGTGGGAGGATACCGGAGCACCTGGAGGAAACCCACGCGACCACAGGGCAGACATGCAGACTCCGCACAGAAAGCACCCCAGCTGGGGATCAAGCCAGAGAACCTCTTACTGTGAGGCTGCAATGCTAACCGCTGCACCACCGCAGCCGCCCCCTAATTCTTATGTATTTATAGAATTTGGGGAAACACACACACCCACACAGACAGACACACACACACACACACACATATATATATATATATATATATATATATATATATATATATATATATATATATATATATATATATATTTATAGAAAGAGAGAGAGGAAAATGGCACCTTGTCAGTAGAAAATGTGGGATAGGTCTTTAAATGTGTGAAAGTTGTTACGTGTGCCTTTAGAATTCTCACAGTAATTTAGGCAGGCAATTAACTGTATCAGATAGGCTAACAAAATACTAACTTGCCTCTTAATTCTGTATAAAAATTATAACCTGAATCAGAAATACCAGTAGCTGTTAACTCAACTAGGAGGGTCATCATGTGGTAGAGCTGGGTCTCTACCTGAAGACTCATGGTTCCTGGAGTTGGGTGGTCCCGTCAGACTCTGTTGTGGACAATGTCTGAAGAAAGATCAGTCAAATAACTTGTGTGGAGCTGGAAGAGAGGTCCAACCAAGGCATAGATGAAAGGGCTGTTTGGGACTGTGCCTATATGAAATAATTGCTGGAATTACCTCTAAGGACTGAGAACCTGAAAACCAAGATATCTACATAAAAACTGAAAACACCTCTGAGAGTGACTGGATAAAGTCAAAGTTGACTGTCATTTCACCTTTTAAATAAAATTTTTTTTGCCACCAATATATTTTCAAGAGCTCAGAGTAGTGGAAAATGCAGACAATTTGACCCCCCACCCCCAAAGAAAGAAAGAAATAAACAGATCCTCACTGTTCCACTGCTACTAAGTGCTTGGCTATTGCAACTACATTTTTTCTGTGGAATTTGTGATGCCAGAGACTTACATTTTGCTGCTGTAATGTTATCTGGGAGTGACTACTGCATCCTGGTGTGAGATTAGCTAGCTGACAACAGTTTTATCTTCCATATTTCTTTCTATACCCAGACTCATGCAAGATTTGTTGAATGGGTTGGTAGAGTTTAAGGTGGAGACCAGTCAGAACCTTGTGCAGCTACAACTAGTGAGAAAGGCTAATATGATTGTTACCACCTGTTCTCTATGGCGAGGATTACTTCTGAAATGCAAACTACAAAGTTTTCCAACTGGACTTTTGAAGATGATAAATGTGAAAGAGATCAGATACATGTCTTAAAACACATTGCAAAAATAGGGTTAGATCCTGCTACTAACAGTAGAATAAAGATGTTGGAACATTTTCCAGAGGACACATTTATAAAAGCATTACATGGAAATATGAGAAAGTTGGTGATGCAAACTGATTCCAAACGTTGTGACAAGTTAAAATGTATATTTGTCAGTGATTCATTATCTAAAACAGAATTATCTATTTCTATATTTAAAACTGCAGTAAGAAATGTGCAAATTTCAGTGGAACAAAAAGCATCAAGAAATGAATCAACTTATTTCAGATGTGGAGGGAAGGAGTGGCCAGTGGCCACGTAGCCACATTCTATTCCACAAACTCTGAGAAAAATACCAATGTTTCAATGTTTTTTGTTTTCAAACTCAGTTCCATCATAAAGACCTTGAATGAGTTTGCTGAAAAACTGTGAATAATCGAATATATCTTCTGCAAACCAGTCATCCATGGCACCCTTAAATACCTCAACAGTAGGAGCTCTTCTAAGAGCTAATGGATTTTTATCTGAGAAGGAAGTGGGAGAAGCTGATCCTGCCAATAGAATAAGGTGTTTTGTAAGTGCCTGATTTGAATTGATATTTAAGAGCTATGCAGCTAAATAAGGTTCATATACATAACAGAAGCAGAAAGCTATAATTTAAAGTGGAAAAGGATAATGATGAGGCAGGGAGGGAATTCAAAAAAATATTACATTCATAAAGTAGCAGAAAGTATTCTAAGAACTAAGCCAACATGAGAATGTAGAAATGAGATTCTGCCAAAAGTGATAACTGCAGTTGAAATAGGCAAGGGGGGGGGCTGTAATTTAATGGAGAAACTTGGCAAAGGAACTAAGGTATTGGGAGGAAATGACTAGGCGGGGAAAGGTAATAAGTAAACTTTTGGACTGCAGGCTTGAAACTGACACCCCTATCAGGGATTGTTATCAGAGTACAGCCAAAGCGAAAGAGCTTGGACAATCCTACATGAAAGATCTACTCTGGTAGCCTACAGTGGTAGAGTCTTTAGCTGAATCCAGAACAGCTGATGCTAAAAGGGGGATAATTAGTAGGGCATATAAAATATAAAATATTGCACAATAACTTTAAGAATCAATCAGAGGAGGTTAGAAAAATTGGGAGGAGAGACTGGATAAGCAATTCACAAGGAAACAATAGAAGTATATATGTATGGCTCCCAAATATGCAATAAAGTGTAGAAGACTTAGGATTTATTTCTTGGAAGTGTTTGCATAGGTATTTTTATATCCCAAGCAGATGCCAAAGAAATTTTCCTCAGGTAGATATTACATGTTTAAGGTGTGATGGGGAAAAGAGGTAACTGTGAAAATATTAGGGGTACACAGAATAGGCAAAAGAGGGGGGACCTGAAATTTACCAGAGGAAGCTGGCAAAGGAACCTAGGTATTGGGAGCAAATAATTAGAGTGGGAAAGGTAATAGAATGGGAAGAGGCCAAGAAGACATTTGGACTGCATGCTAGAGACTGCCTTCCCTATCAGGGATAGATATCAGTGTATAGGCAAATAGAAAAGGAAAGGGGAATACTAAATGAAGGACCTCCACTGGTTGAGTTTTTAGTTGAATAGAACAGAAGCTGCTGTTATAAAAGGGATAATTAGTAGGGCATATTAAATATTGCATGATAACTATAGGAATCAATCAGAGGAGGTCAGAAAAGATTGGGACGAGAGATTAGTAAATCATTTCACAAAGAAATAATGGTCAGACATATGTCTGACTCCCAAATATGCAACAAAATCTAGAAAATGTAGGATTTTTGCCTGGAAGTGTTTGCATAGGTACTTTTATGCTGTAAGCAGACTCACAAATAATATTTCCTCAAGTAAATGGCAAATGTTGGAGGTATAATGGTAAAGAAAGAGGTACCTGGGAGCATAAGTTCTTGGAGTGTAATGAGTTGGTAGACTTTTAGAATTCTCTACAGAGTACTTTGTCAGGAATAATGGATGAGCAAATAAATGTAACTTATGAAATTATTTTTGAGCTGGAATACAGAATTTGAATTGCCTAGACTTAGGAAGACATTGTTAAGTTTAATTCTGATGCCTGCCAAAAAAGCAATTAATAAAAATGGTAATCAAAGTCTTAACCAACCATACTTGAAGCAGTGAATACTGTAACAGAGATAAAAGAAAAGGAAGTGGGATCTTTAGAAAAGGGTAGGAGTAAGTTACATAGACAAAACAGAAATTGTGTAACAATACATGCAGGAAAAACTTTTTTTGTGGAGGCAGAGCCGGTGCTAGCATTTTCGGGGCCAATATCATGTTTCATGTTGCGTCGCTACCTAGGAGGACGTAAGGTGTGAGTATGTGGCTGCTGCCACTCTTCCTTCTCTTTACTTCAGTCCTCAAAGTTTGCTAGAAAGCCAAACTGTTTTAATGGACAGATTAAAAATATCAAGCAAGCAGTCCACAACAGTCTTAAAGCTTGTACCGCCCCCCCCCCCACTATCCTCCCAACACAATAATTCTGGACAAAACAAAAAAAAAAATAAAAAGGACAAAGACTTATGATTAGGGATTTAAAACACTGCTCTTATGAGCTAATAAATATGTCAGAACAGATTTTGCAGTAGCAGGCATTGCGTGAACCCATGTTTTTGTGAGTAACAGACCAAAAATATGCGGCAAAAATCTCAACATTGGGCAGCATTCTCATAGCCCTTACCACCTCCTAACATCTCACCACAATTCTAGACAAAGCCAAAAATAATCACACAATAAAGGCATAACATTAGGGATAGCTTTAAACATTGGTATTATAAACTTAGAACAGTACTAGAATAACAGGGTATGCATTAGTATGAATTAAAACATATGTGCATTCTGCAGAATCCTCACAGCCCCTACCCCCAATGTCCCAGCACAATAATTCTAGATAAAGACAAAATTAACTGCAGAGCAAAGACAATAACTTTAATGATAGTTTTAAACATTGTTATAAACTTATAAAGATAATATAACAAGTTTTGCATTGGCTTGCAATTCAATAATGCCTGTACATGTTACATTCTCACAGCCCCATATGCCGAACCTTTTAGCACAAGAATTCCGAACAAAGCAAGAAAGCATAGGACAAATGCCAAATATCAGGGAAAAGTTTAAAAATTATTTTGGGGATAAAAATCCTATTATAAAGTTATAAAAATGACTAAATGGGTTTTTCTGTAATTTGGTATTACTTTACTTCAATCCTCAAAGTTTTGCTACAAAACCAAATTTTTGTAAGGGACAGACCACAAATGTCAAACAAACAGTCCACAGCTTTCATCACCAACCTTTCAGCATGGTAAATAAATAAATAAGAAAACAAGACAAAGGCATAACATTACGGATTTAAAACACTGGGCTTATGAATAAAGATGCTAGATTTAAAGATTTTAGAGGAGCATGCATTACTTGAACCAACACTTTTTACAAGAAACAGACCATAAATTCCAAACAAACATTTGATCATTGTGCAACAGTCTCATACCCCCTACCCCCTCCTAACCTCTGAACACAACAGTTCTAGACAAAGCCAAAAATAATTGCAGAACAAAGGCAGAACATCACAGATAGCTTTAAATACTGCTATTATAAATTTAGAAAAAATTATAATAGCAATATTAAAAATTATATCTGTACATTCTTCAAAAATTCTCATAGCCCCTATCCCATCAATACCAGCTTTTCAGCACAATTCTGGACAATGCAAAAACAAAAAAAAAATAAAAATCACAGGACAAAGCCTTAACATCAGTGATTTAAAACACTCATCTAATAAACGTATAAAGATACTAGAACAAGTTTTATAGTAGCATGCACTGCATGAACTCATTTTTTTATGAGTGAGAGAGTAAAAATACAAGGAAACATGAGGACATTCTACAACATTCTCACAGCCCCCTACTCCTCCTCCCTACCTCTCAGCGCAATTTTGGACAAGGCAAAAAATGAACATAAAACAAAGGTGTGGCATCAGAGGTAGTTGTAAACACTGCTGTCACAAACTTAAAAAAAATACAATAACAGGTTTTGCATAAAAACATTATCTGTAACATTCTCACAGCTCAAAGCTAAAATAAAACTATTTACACCACAACTCCATCTCCACCACCCCACCACCCAATCCCCTTAGCCCAAGAATTCTGCAAAAAATATAGAGTCTTCATCTCCTTGTGTTTCATCAACTCCTCAACCCCCCCCCCCAAAAAAAGTTTAAAAAAATCCTATCAACTTATCTTTTCTGCAGTGGAAGGCTGTTACTAATCCTCTACTCACTCTAAATAATTGTAGGTTGACCCCTGTTTGCTTCCACACAGACCATTTCAGCCCTTTCAATTTGTTCTTAAAAGGACAGTTCTTCAGACCATTTAAAAATTGCTCTTTAAGGGGCAGTTGAAGGTGCAGCTTCTTGGCTTGGCTTGTCCCAGTTTTCACTGCTGGAAGACTTTCTTCTGAAGTCCTTGTCCTACTCACGGTGTCAATAATCCAATGAACAATCTGCCAAAAATACAAGCAAAGCAAACTTTTCTTTTGAGAAACAAGAGAAAGGAAATGCTTGGAGCACGCATGCCTTTTTAAAGGCAACTGACACAGCAAGTGCTTTATAAGGACCAATCAGGTCCTTGCTCTGTCACTTCCTTAAAGAAAAAAAAAACACAACTTACTTTCCTGGCTGCTGCAACCAATCAGGTCCTTGCTTCACTGAAGTGGACCTGATGGATTGCAGCTTACAGCTGACATCACAGCTTATAGAGAAGACAATTAAAAAAAGTTTCAGTGGTGATACTAATCCCATGATGTTTCCATGCAAATGATTTGGTCAAAACCAGGCAAGGTGGAAGGAGAAACCAACTGCCACCTGTGTGCAAGTTGGATGCACATTGTCATTGGGGGCCCTTTTGTGCAGGGAGATAATTGAGGGTCCCCTGCTGCCATGGGTTCGGTGGGTGCCTAACACTGGCTAAGTGAGGAGGAATAATATTTAAGAGTAGGCAAGAATTGAACAATTTATGTAAAATTGGTTTGAATATGTGATGTACAATGTTTGCAAATGTTAACTTGTTAATGTGGTTTGATTAATTTTATATAAATGTTGTAAGTTTGTCTGTGTCACAAGTGTTAATGCAATAGAAGTTTTTTTTTAAATCATTATCAATTGCATATGGTAACTTGCGTTATTACCAAAATGTAACATCTTTGTCTTGGTGGTGTTGAATTCCATATGATCCATTGTAAACACAAATGTAGATTGTGCACAATGGCCTGAAGGAAGATCAGGTGAAGACTTTGTGTGTAGCTGGAAAGCAGGCCTGGACAAGGCTTGCAGCCATGATCTTCAATATACAGCCTGGTTGCTGAAAGAGTTGTGTGGAACTGGGCCTGTGTGGAATAATTGGTGGAGTTACCTCTAATGACTGAGAACCTGACAACCAAGGTACTGTGCAAAACTATAAATACCTCTAAGAATAGCTGGGCAAAGCCAATTTGTTTCAAATTTTGAATAAATCTGTGTTTCCATTTACAACCAAACTAGCCTCCTGCTACTACAAAATAGCTAAATTTGCAACCAACCAACCAATCAGCCTTATAAAACACACCACAGAATTGCATTAAAACAATTTAACTGGCTTGAACTCCCAAATGATTTGACATAGTCACATCTAATCATTGCCCACAGCCTACTGTACTCTCTAGACAAATGCCAAACTTTACAAAATACTCTACTGTACTAGTCACCCACGAGAGACCTTCACTCTAACAATACACTCTTACTATGTATCAATAAGACATTCAACACTGCCAGAGATGCTGTCTACTCCCATTATGTGTCAAATCTCTGGAATGAAATCCCCACACAGCTAAAACAGATAGACAACTTAAACAGTTTCAAAATTTTGCTTAAACAGCACCTATGCCAAAGATGGCTCTGTTTGTCCTGTTCCCCTGGCTAGCTTTCCTCAGATTACTTTTCTTCAACTCTTACAGCCACTTTGCTTTCTAATCCTTTGTACCTTATCACTCTTTCTCATACTGCATTAATTTCCTAAACTCATACTCTTCCTCTTTCAGTCACACCCCCACCACTAACTATAATTCCTCCACTGTCCATTCATCTTCCTGCTCAATTCCATGTTTTCCTTTCATATCTCTATCATCAATTAAATTATTACTAACCTCAAAAACAGCCCAGTTTGATCTTTTCCCTGCAGACATCATGCTATAAATACATTAACTGTTACTGTATTTTATTTTTCTATTCAATACTTAGCCAATTTATATTAATTTCTCTCTTGTTTTTTTTGTGTTAAAATGCTATGTACATGTAAAAAATATTTAAAAATCATGTAAATAAGCTCATGTAAAGATGTTTTTACCCTGCAATTATAAATGTGCATCATGTGTAACTTAAATGTGGAGCTTTTCTCTCAAGCCTCCACTGGGTTTTACCCTGTCAGACTTTTCCTGGTCAACCACTGGAGCAGCAGATAGTGTTGTAGCCTTATAGTAAGATGTTCTCCAATTTGATTATCGGCTATGGTGCCTTCTGTGTGACATCTACATGTCCACCCTGTATTTGTCTGGGTTTCCTTCAGGTGCTCCGGTTTCCTTCCACATTCCGAAGACATGCACTAGGTGGATTGGATACTCTAAATTGGCCATAGGTGTGAGTGTGCATGGGACTGTGTGATGTGGAAGAACTACCAAGGCAGGGCTAGCCACTCAGAGGTGTAAACGTTGGCTCTAGATGATTGTCACTGTTGAAGTGACACCTCGACTACATGTACAAGATGAGAAAGAGGGGTTGTGGATGGATGGATGGATGGATGGATGGCTGGATGGATCGATGGATGAATAGATGGCTGGAGAGATGGATGGAAAGACAACCAACCAATCAACAAAATAAATAAATAAATAAATTCTGTCCCCAGTGTGTCTTTATGAGCTGACAATATATTACATGAGATTTTAACATTTCAATGAGTGCCACTTCAGCAGCAGCCAAATGATCAGCAAATAATACTTGACTGTATTCTTGTGACTTTATTAATCATATTAGGAATAAGATCTTTGGACAGTGTGGAAAGGATCGTTTTTTGTTTCACACCTGTTGCATGATCTTGGAGTTTCTTCAATTTGGGAGTTGATAATAATCAAACAGTAACTGGATTTCCATGATAGTTTTGCCACTCACTCATCATGCAATCATATTTATATAGACAGATAGTCTAATAAATAGACACATTGACAGGTAAATAGATAAAACAAAAAGAAACAGTTGTAGTCAAAGCTGTAATCTGCAGTTTATTGAAGCGCTTTTCGTTTGCAACAAAGTACAAACTTCTTCAGAAAAAAATAGAATGACTAAATTGTCTGTTTTAACTGTTTTTACTCTATGTCACATGATGGCAATAAACCAATCCAACAAGACCCTCTCTTAAACAAACAGCACCTAAAATAGATACTTGTAACACCTACATACAAAGTAATTAAGAAAAACTGATACAAGTTTCATTAAAATCTCAATTAATAAATATATGTGTAATAGTTCTATATCTACTTTAAAAGACTGTATACAAGAATATAAACAATAGCTAGAAATTACAAATACAAAAGTGACCTTAGCAAAAATTGCCCACCATGAGACAGTTTTATAAAGTGCATATCCAGTGGCAGTCTAGCCACGAAATATTGCAACTTAACCTTCTAATACTCCAAATAGGGACTTAAAAATACATTAAGAACACATTAAAGAGCTCTATAATTATTGACAAAAAACATAACTAAAAATCATTTAAAATATTACAGCTGTCAATCAAGGAATCATTTCATTTCTACACAAGATTCATTACATTAAGATGTGTTGTATAATTCAGCTTACAGTATCAAACCTGCCTCTAAAAATTATATAGATTAATTTATGGAAATAAATGGTGCCTAATTATTCAAAAAATTATGAACACGTAATAACAATAATACCCAAGAAAACCCTGTTGAGGTACAACACGACAATAAGAAGCTGACCTTTTACTGAACACTTAAAAGACACGGAACTGAAGACAAAAACAATAAATATGTTCAGTAAGTGCTTTCACATTCCCTCAAGTGCTTCATCAGACTGTTAAATAAACCAAACCATTTTCACATTTAAATATCAGTTCAGCCTCATCATCTACCAATCATCATTGTATCATGCATTGTGACATCAGTGCTTAATTAATTAAAATCTAAAAAAAATTTTGTTAAAGTATCAAGATTCATGCTTTGAAACAATTTTCAATATTAAAAAACAAATGTTTAGCTAAAAGTAGAAGCATAAATTAATAATAAATATAAGTCTCATACAGCTTGAAAAATATGTTTAAAAATGTGTTTTTAAAAAATATATTTCAGGATCATAAATCAAAAAAACAAATTCTAATTATAAAGTAGCGGTGACTAAAACATAAAAATGTCATAGAAAAGGTTATATATAACTACCCTGAATATAATAAATAAATATTGATAAAAATCTCTTTTATATTAATAAATATGTCTGAAAAAATACATTCAATGCAATATAAATATACGGTAGTATTAATGTTTATTGTCTCTCGCTATCAAGAAGGGTTTCATAGAAACCCTATCATTTAAACCAGATAGTCGGTCTGTTTGTAACCTTATAATCCATCTTGTCGCTCTTTGTTCAGTGTAATTCCTATGATCATCTAGCCTAATATTTTTATATACAAACTCAAAGACTGTAAACTTAAAATTATGTATGGTGCCTCAATTGTCTTATTTCACAAAATGTGAGGGTGTATAAACCAAGCAACTTACCCCTGTGCCAGTGTTGTTGATTCAATCTTGAAAAAATATTTGATGGAAGAAAAACAGGTGTGTAAGGACTCCTGGTCTTTTCTAAGAAAATTTGACCTGTTAAAATATAGGGAAGAACATAACTTCCTTACGGTAGACGTCAAGGACCTTTACACGTGCATTCTCCATTCAATTGGCATAGAGTGGATAGGGTTAATGTTGAAGAAAAACATAGCAACAGTGGCAGAGATTTCGCTAATTATGGAATTATTAGATGTTATTTTGTCTAATCCTGTGACTTTTATTTGCAAAAGATCAGTGTAGCCATGGGGTAACTGTGTGGTGCCAGTATAGTGAATTTAGTCATGGCTTACTGGGAAACAGAATTCATTCTTAGCAATACTGAGATTAAAAATTCCATAGTCATGTATACACGTTACCTTGACGACATCTTCATTTTACTTAAAGAAGGTGTTAATCAGGCTAATAGAATAGTAGAATTCTTTAATAAAGCCACTAGGTTTTTTTTTAATTTACTTCTACATTCGACACTGATGAAATCTCATACTTAGATATTAATCTTAAAAAGAATAGATCAAGTCACTGTTATGTTGCCAAATTTCATAGGACAAGTACCTATTCTAATGCATTTTTGCATTATTCCAGTTGTCACCCTTATCACCAAAAACGCTCAGTGATTAAAGGCCGATTGGTAAGGGCAGCCCAAATTATTAGCCAAGATAATGGCTTCTTTGATGAATGTCTGACACTGAAAAATATGTTCTTGGGGCGTGACTACCCCGAAAATTTAATTGACTCACTTATTGATGAAGTAAGTACAAAAAGGCTCAACAGCTTTTACAAGCTTATTTTGAGAGTGAAACATGGGATTTTAGGTAACCAATTAGAACAGAGTTTTGATGTACTGGATGACCATCAGATTAACTTAATAAAAGAAAAAGAAAAAAATCAATTTTCAACTTAGTTTCATTACTACATTTAGTTTTGAGAGCCACCTGGTAGTGAAAATCATTAAGAAGAACTGGGGCCTTTTTAGGAATAACCCAGTGTTACTCAACAAGTTAGGGGATATCCCTAGGGTTATATTTAGGAAGGGTAGAAATATAAAGAATTTATTGGAACATCAACCCAACAATGTATTTAGGACTGTAGGGATGTTCAAGTGTGAATCTCGTAACTACAGTAGGTATATTGATGTCGGTAGTGAATGCAAAGTAAATGACATCAAATTATCTTTGAAGCAGAGGTTCAACTGCAATTCTAGATATGTTGTTTATCTAGCTAAATGCTAATGCTGTGCAGCATTCTATATCGGAAAAATGGAACGTAGGCTCCGTGATCGCATTTATGAACACCAGTATCCGATTACTAAAGTTAAAACTGATAATGCCCTTGCAAAACATATATCTGGATTCAACGAGCATAAGTTTAGATATAGAGTCATAGACCAAATTACTTCAGATGCTAGAGGAGGCCTTATGCATCTACTTCTCTAAGAACTGGAGTTGTACTGGCAAATTTATTTGAATGCTTATAATTATCCAGACATTAATGATTGTTGTTCAATTAAATGCTTATTGAAATTAAAAAGCCTAAGAAGATGAACCTTTAGAATTGCAGAATATTATTGTTATTACTTGTTCATAATTTTTGAATAATTAGGCACCATTTATTTCCATAAATTTATCTATATAATTTTTAGAGGCAGGTTTGATACTGTAAGTTGAATTATACAACACATCTTAATATAATGAATCTTGTGTAGAAATGAAATGATTCCTTGATTGACAGCAATAATATTTTAAATGATTTTAGTTATGTTTTTGTCAATAATTATAGAGCTCTTTAATGTGTTTTTAATGTATTTGTAAGTCCCTATTTGGAGTATTAGAAGGTTAAGTTGCAATATTTCGTGGCTAGACTGCCACTGGATATGCACTTTATAAAGCTGTCTCATGGTGGGCAGTTTTTGCTAAGGTCACTTTTGTATTTGTAATTTCTAGCTATTGTTTATATTCTTGTATACAGTCTTTTAAAGTAGATATAGAACTATTACACATATATTTATTAATTGAGATTTTAATGAAACATATACATTTTTCTTAGTTACTTTGTATGTAGGTGTTACAAGTATCTATTTTAAGTGCTGTTTGTTTAAGAGAAGGTCTTGTTAGATTGGTTTATTGCCATCATGTGACAGAGTAAAAACAGTTAAAACAGATAATTTATTCATTGTATTTTTTTTCTGAAGAAGTTTGCACTTTGTTGCAAACGAAAAGCGCTTCAATAAACTGTGGATTACAGCTTTGACTACGACCATTTCTTTTTGTTTTCATCAGTTTGTTTGTTTTTGTTGTTTCACAGGTAAATAAATATAGTCAGATCATAATGGTTGACTCTAGATAAGAGTATGATAAAATATGTATCTAGTGCAATGTGTTGATATTTTTATTTATCTAGTCTCTTGGTGTGGCATCAGAAGTTTATCTACCCTCTCCTCTCAAGTATATCATCAACAATCTCTTTGTATCCATACTGCCTCATGAATGGTACTAAAATTGCCCTGAATGTGCCATATTTATGTTACTCACTAAAAATAAATGTACCAAGTCCACAAACCCCACACAGGAAACACATACACATATGTAACCCAAGGCCACATTAGCCCACTTAAATAAATCCTCTAAACTCAAAATTGCACTTACATTTTAACAAAAAAAAAAAAATTAAAAGAAAGAAAAAAAAAAGAAAAGTAAAATGTGGACAACATGTCCCATTCACAAACCACATGCACAAAATATGCACAAATGTACCTCCCCCACAAAAAAATGATATTGCCCACCTAAGTTGCTGCTAGAAAGGAATGGTACTCATTGTGATGCCCAACCACTGGACCAGTTATCAAGGAGCATCAATCTTTACCACTGGCACCAATGGGGGACGTACATTTGGAGGATAACAGATACACACACAGTATTTCTAGATGCAGAGCTCTGCATCAAGTGAAATTTCCCTTAAGAGCACACAAAGACCACAGTCAGTCTGGAGCTGGTTTCTCTCTCTTTCTCCAGATCCCTACTAAGACTCTTCACTGGCACAGTTATAGAGTTGACATCTCAGCTGAGTGGCCAAGCGAAGACCTCCTGCACCGTCTCTGTCCAACCAGTGCTTTGTGTCCCTGGCCAAGTAGCTGACACATACACACACACACACACACACACACACACACACACACACACACACACACACACACACACTGTTTGAGGTTTGATTTACATACACACACACATACACACACACACACACACACACACACACATACACACACACTTGGGAAATGCTGGCACAGGTTTACTAGCTATGCCTCCCTTTACCCAGACTATAAGATAATTATCACTGCCACCAGCCAACTCCTTAACAGCTACTTTAAGGCCCTTAACAAAGGGTGTCCAATCTTACTGTGTAATATTACTATTAATACAAATGGTAGTTTGACTAAGAACAAGGCTATTAGGAGTGGCCCACACAGTGTCACCAAATAAATATGCAAGTACTGTCAAAACTAAAATAGCTCTACAAAGATCAGCCACAATAAAAGGTTTAAATATATTTAATAATAAATAATAAAATAACAAGAAAATACTGTGTATATTCACAGTGACATCAGAGTTCAAAATCACAGGAAATATTTAAAACAACAATGTAGGACTGTCTCAAATAAATAAAGAAAAATATCTAAACTAAGCTTTGCTATATTCCTGACTATATCTAAGAAAGTTACTATACCAGTTAGAAACTTACTTACAGAGCAAGGCAGATGTGTGGTGAATGGGTCTTCTAGTTGCCAGGTCCAAGACAGAATACAGAATGCCCTGTCTCACTAAGAGACTCCTCAAATTAATATCTCAAATATTACTGCTGGGATAGCTTGCAGAATGACATAATTTATTGTCATCTGACTCTGTCCCAGGTGAAACTCCCACTGCTGGAAGCTTGGCAGTATTTAGCATCTACCTGTAAAAATACATAGACCTCAGATCTTCAGCAGATGCTGGAAGTCATAAAACAATTACATTCCTTCATATTTTCAGAGGTAGTAATTAGTTCACTCCAAAGACAATACAGAAAGCTTCTCAGCACAAACTCCATGTCTCTGGCTCATCAAAAACTGAAAGATATCATCTTTTATTGTGTAGACATAAAGCAATTTAATTTCAGCTATTTTCTGAAGTTAACCTCCTGTATTCCAGTTTCCACTGTTAAAATATATACATTTAAACAGTTATAATAATGCATGTAGATTTCTGTTCTATTCCAGAAGGGCACACTGTGGATACATTTCAAGCACTTTGCAAAAGCCTTTTTTCAAACACGACTGTACAAATTTGATATATACATGACATACAGTTGTAATACATTTGGAATCCAAGCATCTTATAGAAATCATGTTGATATTCATAAATTCTAGATAGCTATGCTGGCAGTATCTCCTTTTGTGACACTCATAACAGAATGAAATCTAAACTATACTTCACTGAACACAACTAGGTACTCAAAAAATAGTATTACTTGCAAAATAGACCTAATTTTAATAATCTAAACTAAGTAAGTGACTGTTTTAATGCTAATATGATAACATTTTTGATTTGATGATTGATTAGTGATGTAATTTTTAATAAGGTTTAAATTGATGTAATGTGTAAATGTATTATTCTGAAGAAGTTATATAAGTAAACGAATGAAAGCACTGTGTGTTACTTTTTTAGCTGCTTTTTGGTGTTTTTTGTGTCATGTTTCTTTCTCATTATTACAACAGTTGAAAGTTTTTAAGAACACAAAAATACAAATTTAAATGAGAGACAGATACAAAAATGTAACTTATTTACTTATATTCACACGGCTGTATAATGTTTTGTACAAATAGACTTAAGAACTGATATTATTTTGCTGTAAGTAGGTGTTAGTACTTATCATCAGGGAAATTACAGTTATGTAAGTTTAACTTACATAACAGTAGATGTTTGAGGAGATCATTGCTACAGTATTAGCTGTAACTATATGGAATGTACCCTGTGAAGGACTGGATGTCCAGTTAGTCTACAATCTTTTTTGCCCTTCTTGATACACCATATATTCACACTTAGCCCAAGATTATTTGCTGCTGTAGGAGGGTTGACAGGTGTGAAAAAATTAGACTTTTATTTTACAAAAGGGGGACTGAAGCCTAAAACTCTATAAAAATGGTATCAAAACCAGAAGAGATCTCATGTCAGAAAGGCAATGGAAAAGTTCGACAACTCACCCTACTCAAGAAAAGAACAGGAAGAAAAGGGGGGAATGTGAGAGGGTGCTAATACTGCAACAGTGATCTATTCAAACATCCACTGCCGTGGTACTATGTTCTTCATTAGTTCACTGTTGCAGTAGCCATAATCATATGGAACAATTGTCTATAGCTTAGGAAGACAGGATGAACAGAGAAGGGTCAAACTCTAGAATCACCTCAAGAGAGTAAAGATTGAATGAAGTTTGTTGTGGTTAGTAAATTTGTTCAAGAAGGCCAAGTAGCTTCTTCTGTGATAGATGTACAGTCAACCCCTTTTGAATAAGCCTCAGAAGTCCTTACATTTCTAGAAGAGCGAGCCCTGACTTTCTGAAGTGGGATTTTACCATGGTGAGTATAATAGAATTTGATAGCTTGATAGAGTTCTCTAGAAAATGTTTGTTTAACAATTGTCTGTCCTTTCTTTTTGCCATCAAATGATACAGAAAGTTGGTTATACTTTATAAACCCTTAGTCTTGCCCAGGTAAAATCTCAATTGTCTGTGGATATCAGGTTCAAAAGGACAGAGAGTGCGTTAACTTCCCTAAAAAAATTTAAAAGTCCAAGGAGGTGATTTTTATTTTATAGGTGGCCTAATATGCAAAATCCCTTTCAAAAATTGTTTAACTTAATATAAAGAAGAAAGTGGGGATCCCAAGACAGACAAGCAGAAGTTGCTGAAAGATGTATCTTTATAGAAGTATACCCTGGGCCAGAAATGAGCACTTCACCCAGGTATCGAGGAGCTAGGGGAGCCTCTTGGGATGGATAATGTTCTCTTTTAAGCACCAGTAAGAAAATCTTCTCCATTTTGATAAGTATGAGTTCCTAGTAATACAATTTCTAGCATCCTTTAATATTTGCTGCATGTCCTCAAAAATGGTGCCTAAATGAATCAAAATTCCATTATCCAAACTGTTAGATGGAAATCTTGAATGTTAATAAAGGACGCCTTGTCCTGTATGAGAAGATCCACTCTGTGAGGAAGTTTTTTTTAAGTGACCTTGGCCAGATGCATGTTAAGAGAGAACCAGTGCTGTCAGAACTGAAAAGGAGTTACCAGAAGCATCTTTGGTCACTTTGTCTTGATCTTTAGAAGAACTGTGGGTATCAGAGGAAAAAGGAAAAATACAGAGGAACATTTCCATCCATATGAAAGAAAATGCAGCTGTTTTCCAGGCCTCTTTGCAAGGTGTCCTGGAACAGAAATGATTTAGTTATCTGTTGACAAAAGATGCAAACAAATCTACTTGGGGATTTCCCTATAGGTGGACAATCTCATGGAAGACATCTGGGTACAGAAACCACTTATAAGGGACTGTTTTGAATCTGCCCATGGTGTCTGCTATTGTGTTCTGGCAGAATGAATGAAGCCTGAATCATAATGTTGTTCTGCATTACAAGATCTCAGGTAAACATGGCTAGTCAGTACAGGAGATATGACTTTGATGTTTGTTTATATACCACATTACTGAGATGCTGTATGTTATCACTAATAACGGTCCATGGATCCACAGCTGACTTAATGTCTTGATCACTGTTATTAAGGCCATCAGCTTCTTGCCATGTATATGCTTGTTCCTGAAATATGCCCTGAACCTTGATCCCTTGGGAAACTGCCCCCCTCACCCCACCCCCCCCGCCCACAATGAAGCATCCATCATGACTGACTAGGAAGAACAGGAGGAGAAAATTGAATTTAACAATTTAGCAAGACCTGATTAGCCTAGCATAAGAATTCTGTCTTGATGAAATTGAGCACTGGAACCTGCAACACTGATTAATTATAGTTCTGGATTTTCCTCATGTGTTGTCTGGAAAATGAGACCATTAGGATGGAGGAAGCCACGAAATCCAGAATTTTGAGAAACGGTTGCAGTAGACATGCTGTGTTATGCCAGATTCAGAAACTGAGCTCTAGAATATTACACATTGTCTGGGGGTAGATCTAGAAACGCCTTGGGGAAACAAAAGGGGAAAAGTAGTTTAGAAAGTGAGCATCTTGAATTTTGGAAGCAAAAGAAAGCTGCTTACTTTTAAAGGGCCAAAACTGATCTCCGTGCATCTTTCTTTCTGGGAAGCAGAAATATTCTAGAATAAAAACATTTGCCCCTTTGGGATGGAGGCACTGGCTCTATTATACTATGAGACTGCAAAGCTGACAAATCTTTAGGGACCAAATGAGTTTGATTATTTTGGAGGATGAGGAATGCTGACTGAAGTTTCTAACCAGATTTGAACATGTTTAGAACTCAGACATCTAAAGATAGTCCCCTCCCCCAGAAATAAAGGCAGCAAATTGGGAAGGGTGTGTGAGGTGAGGAAGGTGGAGGAGTAGGGAACGGAAGCATAGATAGTCACCAGGCTTTCTTTTGCAAGAAGAGCCCTTGGCATCTGTCTTTTTTACTTTTTGAAGCTCCCTGTCAGTTCTTCTTCTTCTTCTCATAGTGTTGTCTAGATGACTTTTGCTGGGAGGTTTTTAAGTTGTTATCCCTTCATGTATTTTTTCTAAGTAAGCATTGTTATGGACTTCTGCATTACTTATCTCTTCTGTATGTACCAGGTAAAATTTGAATTGAATATATTAGTTTCTAACCTGATCCTTTTTTGGGGTATCATCATGATTAAACTGAACTTTCCTGTTAATGAACGAGGTCCTTTTACCCACAGCTCTAGCTAATCCTTTGCTGAAGTCCTTACTTTCCTCCAGAAATAAAACTCCTTTATAAAATAGCATTGCTCTTCTTATTACATCTGTTCTGTTTACAACTTACCCATAAGGTATGAGAGGTAGGGCAAGAAAAGGTATTTTTCAAAGATAAAGGCATTTCTTTCATATATAGAACATAAGGGTTGGTGTGGAAAGCAGTGAGAAGAACATGGATGGGATGCAGGGAGAAGGGCAGACAGCAGGAGCAGACACACAAAATGCACATAAATAGGCATAGTTGAAACATAAAAGGTTAAGAGACTGGATGGACACAGACAAACAGACATGCAGAGGGTAGACATATAATGATGGGACGTCTTCATGCTTCCATCTGTACAACATACCAAGGATTAAGGACCTGATATCCAAAACTGATCTTTTATTTCTTGTTCGTGTACTGTTTTCCTCAAGGCTGGACTATTGCTATGTCCTATATAGCTAAAGTGGGCATTCAGTTGCCACCACACAGTGAAAGCCTCAACCTCTGTGGCTGACCCCCATCATGGACGTTTTTCAGAAGAGGAACCTGCAACCCCCTCAAGAAGAATGAAACAGTTGCAAAACTAGAAATCCAGGCAACAACAAACCACAGACACTACATCACAAAACTATGCAACCTAGCCACCATTGCATAAAATAAGAAATAATAGGCCATTCTATGATTTCACAACAAAGCTATTTAAAATAACAGCCCCAAAAAATTCTGGAAAGAAGTCAATCATCTCTCAGGGCATAATATAGAGGTCAAGTCTGTTCTTCTTCATTCAAGCTTTCTGCCAGTGATTTTCTCATACACTTCAGTGACTCTTCCATCCTTGACAAAAAAAGTCCTCACACCAAACTCAAATCCCACCTACATTGTTCTGTTTTACTACATAAATGTCTTAGCTGATGACATTTCACCAATCTTAGAACAAATCCAATGTGATGGCCCTGTAGGTACAGACAAACTCCACTCCAGATTTGTTTACTATTGCTGTGATTTCATACTGAATCCCCTCCAACACATTTACAGTCACTGTCTTTCAAACAACACAATGCATTGTTAAACCATTGCCTAAGCAAAATATTCCGATACTTTATTCTCCCTATCGACTCATCTCCATCCTTATCACATTCTGCAAGGTCTTAGATAAAATATTCTCCCTCCATCTCTCATAGGTACATAGGTATATAGGTACTTATTAGGCCATTGATCTCTGAGGATCAAAAGAATACTAGCACTACATTCTCATAGTACTTTTTAGCTTTTATATGTTGCATTCAAATAACCCAGAAGTGGGCAAAACAAGGATAAGTTAGGACATTTACTTGTTGCCCCTATCCACGAGGGACATGGGTACTAAAATGTGAGTGGATTTATGGTTTCTTATCCATTTGTCCAAATTAGGTTTGAAGTGAGTAAAAAAAGCACTTCACTTTATGTGGAATGGAAGACAGTTCCATAAAAGAGGCATTCTTTGTGATACATGCTTATCTCTCCAACATGTTCTATTTATGTTGCAAACGAAATTGATACCTTGAGCAGGTGTTTATGCTACCATTGGACTTAGACATGTGCAATAGGTCTAAACGGACAGTGTCTGTTGCAGCTCTAAAGCAAGCAGAGGTGGCCAATCAGTAACCTGTATGATACTGAGAAAAGGGGCAAGGCTTTGTGATGGTCTGCATAGCTTTCTGTGATATAGGCCCTTAATTTTTTTAGTGAGAAAATATTGTGGTCACTCTGTGTGAGACAAGTATTTAGACAGGCACATACTGAATGAGACATTATATTCAATGATTAGCCATAGAGGGCCAAGTACAGTGGAATGATTACATCCCTGGACCTGGACATGGACGCCATACCTTTAGATAAAAGCCATCTATATCAGATGATCGAACATTTAATTAAGCGAATAACTAAAGTCGATCACTAATAATCTCACACACAAAACATTGAACGGCATTTTCCATTCAGGGAAACAATGCCATTGCCCAACAAAAAAAAAAAAAAAAAAATAAACACAAATGAAGTGGGGGGCTTCGACCTCCACACCCCCCCAACTAAATATACCAACTCCGAGATCGCTCCATATTGAAGAAAGGGCAAACTCCGCGCAACAGCCAAACGACTTGTTTCCCTGAGTGGAAACTGCCGTTCGTGGTTTTGTGCGTTCGATTATTAGAGATCGACATTTAGTTATTCGATCAACTAAATGTTTGATCAACTAATATAGACCCAATAAAAGCTATATAATAAAAAAAGGACTTCCTTACAAATGTGGATATGTCGAGATCAAAGGACAGTGCATTGTCAACAAAGGTTCCTCGATCCCTGACTACAAGGTCAACTTTCAGGAGTGTGTCGTGAATGTAATAGTTACAATTGAAGTCATGCTGAAGGATATGATCATACATTTCTTGGCATTTAGTTTTAGTCCATGGTTTTTATGCCAACTATTTGGGAAAGGCCCTCTTACAGGATTTTGGTGTCCACCTCTGGGGAGTTTATGATGGCATCAAGTTTATGGTCATCTGTAAACTTGGTCAGCCATTAATCCTTAACATTTGTTTTATCCATGAGAAGTAAATGCCAAAAAGGAGTAGCCCAAGGATGAATCCTGGGCTGCTTTGCTAGTGATATGTCTTTTGGAGGAAGTAGAGCTGCCCACCCTAATTTTGTGGGTTCTATTTGTGATGCAATTTGGAGTCCAGGAAGTTAGATGGAGCTTAATATTTAGTTAGGGCAGTTTATCTATGATAACTGAGTGTGGGATGGTTTTGAACACCTTTCTGAGGTCTGTATAAGTGGTGTGCACTGATTTGCCCTCATCTATTGCTTCCAAGACCTTCTCTAAGAAGTTAATCAGGTTAAATAAACAGTTTCTGCTTTTGATGAATCCTAACTGGCTTGGTCAAGAGTTTGTAGATTATTTATGTCCTTATTTATTAATTCAATAATGATTCTTCCCATAGGCTTACAGATAAGGCTGGTCAGGCTTATGGGTTTTTAATTACCTGGGTCCATTGACCCCCCAACTTTGTGCAAAGGGATGATTGTTGCTGTCCTGCATTCATCTGACATTGAGTCTATTTGGAGGCAGATATTGAATAACCACTGTAGGGGATTTGACAAGTCATGTTTCAGGCTTACCAGCAGGCAGCACCTTGAGGACTTGCTGTTGGGAGACTTTGGGGGGGGGGTAGATGCAGGTATATGATCTGCAAATATAGGAAAGGAAAGGGGGTGAAGTTTGAACTAAATTTGTCTGCTAGTAGATTGGCTATGTCCACTTGGTCCAATTATATACTATCTTTTATCATTATCACTGTGCAGTGCTGGGCATTGTTTCTGAACTTTCTGATTTAATTAAAGAAGGCATTGTAGTTATCCTTTGCCTGGGTGGCTATTTTCACTTATATCTGGCTATGGTTGATTTGATCGGGATCTGAAGTTCCTTGTTAAGGTTATCAAATGCATTACTGACATCTTGAGAGTTAAATTTAACTTTGCATGCAATTTTTTTTATTTTATTATGCAGTCTGTTTATATTAGGATTTCTAACACATGGGGTTATTTTTACATTTGGCATTGTGTTTACTACTGAGGGGACACATGTCTGTGCAGCTGTTTACATCTACATAGTATTTGGCACTGAAGGGTTCCACATAAGCAGTGATGTTGTCAAGATGTAAGGGGTTTTAATTTAGCCAGGTCATTACCCATTTCAAGTATATTGGACTTGGCATGAGCACTGAATCCTGATGTATTGGAAAATGCTTCTGGCTTTAGTCTTAAGGTGAATGTGACTGATTTGTGGTAGATTTAACCAGGAAAGAAGTTACAGATGGTGAAGAGTATATCTACTCCATCTTGATAAGAACCAACCCTAGGAATTTTTTGTCCACGATTCAGGTGAAACTACATCATCTTCAAGTATCAGCTTCTCAAAAAATAGTATGGATTCTGGTCAGGTTGGTGCACTTCTACTACCCTCTTGACCCCTTTCACATGATCTTCTCTTGGACATTGATAAAGGCATGTTCTCAGAAGCCATTTTATTGACATATCTCAATCCTTTCATATGGTGGACTTCTCCTCTCTGTTAAACCACCTTCATGACATATGTATAAGTACCGATGTTATCCACTGGTTCCACAGTTACCTTAGCAACCGAAATGTCACAAGGATCCATACTCACCCCTTTCCTTATTTTTACTTCACCAAAAACACCACTTCACCTCCCACTCTAACTTCCCATCTTATCAGGGCTGGATCCAGCAGAAGGTTACATAGGCAGCTGCCTAGAACCTGGTGCTGGTGAAAGTGGC
This sequence comes from Protopterus annectens, assembly GCF_019279795.1. Classification (NCBI taxonomy): domain Eukaryota; kingdom Metazoa; phylum Chordata; order Ceratodontiformes; family Protopteridae; genus Protopterus; species Protopterus annectens. The sequence goes on along the minus strand of NC_056747.1, from coordinate 306,688,794 downwards.
CCAGACACAGTACACTAATTAAAAAAAGAGAGAGAGAGAAAGAAAGAAAAGTCCGTCACAACTGTTATAACAACAACAAACAAAAGTGTGAATGTCACACAATGCTGCTTGGTGTGCAACAGCTCCAGTCACATTGGCTAAGATCCGAGCCAATAAAAGAGAAAGTGGAACTGTCACATGCATGCAAAACATCAAGGAATTGATGTGGAGATTAAAACAACTCCAACAGAATGGATGTAGGATCACTTTGCTTTTGTGCTGTGCTACTGCTGTTTGCATGAATACAGGGAAGATAGCAAGGAATTGATGCCCACTGGAGAGGTAGACTGTACTTTTGAACAGCAAGGGAAGTGTGTGTGTGTGTGTGTGTGTGTGTGTGTGTGTGTGTGTGTGTGTGTGTGTGTGTGTGTGTGTGTGTGTGTGTGTGTGTGTGTGTGTGTATATCTAATGGCCCACTAGACATGACTGGCTTATTAAGTAACTTGCTGAGACTCAAACCGTGTACCTCAGGTACCAAAGGTAAGAGTCTTAATCCTCCCTGCCAACTGCTGTTGCTTCCAGGCTTCCATCGATGCAAAACCTGCTGTTCTTTTAACTTTTCAGGTGATTTTAGTGAAGTTTACTCTATTTATGCCCTGTCTTTGAGCAAGTCACTTAAACAGATAGTGTTTTGGCAAAACTGGAAATTTGGGCTACGCTCCTCAGTTATCCCTTGGGCTGCAAGCCTAGTAACTACCTATGAACCAGAGTAGTTATGGTGTAAAGGAAGGAAGTTGATTGTAGTAAACCGGAGCATCATTAAATGAGCCATGTTCATTGCTGTGTTGAATTTTGACAGTTTTCTTATTCACAGTTGTAAATTAATTGGTTACTATGAAGTCTGAGTTTAAAGTAAATATTTTATTGATTAAAACATTTTTAATTTAGCTGTTTTGTAACCACACAGGTGTAAATTCACTGTGAATGGGTTACAACAGTTTCTCTAGCACTTGGTTCAGATGAGAAAGGTTATGAGATATTAAAGAGCTGCTTTTTGTAATACATGGTTTGAGATGACCACTCTCCATTTGTCTTTATGTGACTCTGCCAAGTTACTTCACCAGACATTACTCCTGGGCTGCTCCTGAAAAGGGACACATTTCCAGTGGGATGTCCCAGGCAGTTAGCAAATGCATTACACATTGTTGTTTGAATACCTGCATTCTCATACAGATGCCAGTTAACATCTCACTGTATGCTCTTTGAATATGAATCCCATCACATCACTTCTAGTTTAATGGGCTGCCAGATACATTTTCACAAAATATGACTTTCAAGGGAAGATAAATTTATTGTTTCTCATGCTAAGTCTGTTTCAATGTGAGGGTGTTTTGCTTTATTTAGAAAATGGCTGTGAGTGTTTTATTGAAATAAAAATCCTTAACTGACATTTAAAAAATTGAAATAAAGCTGTAAATGATATCCACATTTCTACGATAATTATAAAAGTAATGAAAAAATGTATGTACACTAACATGTTTGAACAGTATTTACAGTAAGTGGTGAGAAACAGCCAAGTAACAGGATGTTGGTAGAGGTTCATAGGTGATTATTAGGCTAAAGGTACAAGAGCCTTTACAAGCCTATCTAATAATACCCAGGATATGACAATATTTTATCTTAATTCCCCAGATATGGGAAGGGGAAGTATTGGGGTAGTGGGTCTTTGGGTGATGAAGCCCAGAGTTATTTCACAGACTGCATCTGTCCATAAGGAACATGAGCAGTACCTTGGGAGTGAATTTATGGTTCCTCATCCATTTATCCAAATTCTTTTTGAAGAGAGCGAAGGACAAGCTTTGTTTTATGAAGTATGGCTGGCAGGGGCTTGAGTCATTATCGTGCATAGGGCCCCATTTCTCCACGATCTGACTCTGTAGACACTGGAGATTTATGCTGCAACAATACAGTATTATTAGCCATTCAAGTAGGTCATATCTGTACTGAGTGATGTCAGAGGGGATAGCTATTCATGATAACACAGGAGACATAGGTAGGTCAAAAATGAGATAAAGATGTCCTGCAAACGTAAGCCCCCCTAAAAAAAAAAAGTATGTTGCATGCAGTAGTATTTCTGATTTTTGTATACTTTGTGAATTGTTGAACAAAAGCTAACACAGCGTGTAAATTCTCTTTATTTGTTTTGCTTTATTTATTGCATTTGCACTAAAGAATTAATTGATTCATTTATAGGCCTAGACTGTAAAATATATTTAATATGTTGCATTTTAGTAATATATATTTGCTGTACCTCCTTTACAGCTTCCAGCAACTGCAAAGGAGTTGACATGTGTCAGGTCATATAGTCTGCATTATTTAGAGGGATGATCAAAACTCTCTGGTCTTCAACATCCAATATATAGTTATTACTGTATATTATTGTGATACGGTCTTCTCCACAAGATTGGACTGGAAAAGATTTTTGAATTAAGCTAAAAACTATCACACTGGCAGTTAGCGCAGATGATTAAAGCTCCAACTTGTTAATGAGCTTTCCGTAGCAAAAGTGCAAGGTATGAATCTTTCCATTTTATTTAGTAAGTCTGTATGACATTCAGTAAGTCACTTACCAGATAGTGATTTGGTACAATTGGGAATTTGAACTAGGCCCCTTAATGGTCCTCAGGTCTGCATACTTAATAACTATGAACCTGTTGCTGTTGTTTGCCAGCCATTTCCTATTGCATAGCTGATCTAGTTCAGAAAATGTTCTGGCAATATCACCAGCACAACATTTTTTTTTTAAATGTAACACATGCAATTTATTCTTGAAGGACAAGACACTGCATTTCTAGATGAAGCACTGAAATACTAAGTTGTTTGCCAGAAGCAACTTCTGCATTGGTAATAGTTCTCTTTAACGTGGAATTATTCAGATGACTTTTCTTCTGCAGAGATTGTGCATATTAACCTAACATATATTATCAGGTGGTTAATATTTCTTAAGATATTAAAAATACTCTTCTATTTAAACTGTGTTTCATGTAGCTGGATCTTATGGTATGATGGTGGTGATCTTTACAGTTTCACCCAGTTTATCCAAAGCTAGCAATACATGTAATTTATTTCTTCATAACTATAAGGGGTGTAGACAGTCAACAAAGTGGCTATAACTGCTGTTGGAGGTGGGGAGTTATATGTGAATGAAAATACCTTGTGCTGTTATCATCTGGTAATGTTTAAAGTTTTTAATTCAGCTTTGCAAGACTAGTGTGCAAGTGTATGTGAATTAAGTTGGAATACTTTGGCTACTGCGTGTTTGTGTGTAACTGATTTGAAATATGTGAATTTGGTCACTATTATTGTACATTTTGTTTGACACAGACATTTGAAAAGGATGCAGTTAACAATGTAGCTATAATTGCTGGGGTTTGGGGGATGCCTGTGGATAAAAATGACTGACTTTGCTGGTGTGATAAAGTTAAAAAAAAACAGTCTATCTTTGCAGGACTAGTGTGTGACTGACTTAAGCAAATTGGATTACTTTACTTTATAAAAAATCCAGAGTGATCTCCAGTGCTGAGGACATGCAAAACTTTAATAAATAAAATACACACAAAGATAAAATACAAGAAGGTGAACGCTTTAACACTCTACTGGCTGCTTCTTTAGACCTACTAACACAGTGCATCTGAATGAATTATATACACACCTAACATCAATTAATTAATTACATGATAAAACCGCATCTTTCCCTTAAAGTTATAGCCAAACGTCTATCTATAATATCGCTTATAAAAAACACAATGATTAGTGTAAAAGTGGACGTATCTTAAGCACAATTTTTTGAGTTACACACACTTTTAAGCCAGGTGGCTTTTCTGCATTCAGATGCACTGTCCACTCTGGTTCCCTCTGTTCTGTGAAATTTTTAAAATCACCCCCTTCTTATTACACTCTAAAACTTCTAACACAAAAAACTTAAAATCACGACCAGCTCCAAGGTCACTAACATGCACTGCTAATGCACTTTCCATTCGTTTATGTCTTACATCATTAACATGGCCTAATACCCTCTCTCTCAGTGTCCTATTGGTCTTCCCTACATAATAACCAAAACATTTCACACAGTATGCAAAATAAACCAAGTGTTTCGTTGCACAGTCTGCATATAAAGATGTCTCTATCTGGAAACCTTTTAAAGGATGTATAAATAGACCTCCACTATGAACATACTTACAGGTCTTGCAATGCCTACAGGGGAATGTCCCCTGCCATTGTGATGGTGGTTTATAGCCTTCCCTCATGTTTTTATAATATAGTTGTCTTTTTAAAGATAAGTTATTCTTAAAACTAAAACTTGGTGCTTGTTTGACACCTGTCATCTGCTTGCAAAATAGCCCAATTTTTCTTAACTATATTGCAGACTGTGCCAACATTACTACTGTAAGTTAATACCAATCCGAGTTTACCGTCTTCTCTAACAACATTCTCCTCCATTCCATACCTAACATCTTCTGAAAAATAGGGTTTCCCTCTTGTGTGTCAAGTTGATCTCAGTTCCTTAATACACTCATCGAACTCTCTTTCTGTGTAGCCTCTCTGTAAAAAAATCCCTTTTCAATTCTAACAAGGCATCCTCTAACATGGCATCATCATTATGCAGCCTCATTACCCTTAATACCTGACCCTTCACTACATTTCTGGGTATGTGACAAGGGTGCATACCTGTTTTATGTCAGAGTATTTTTCTTATGTTTCTTTTTAAAGATGGATGTCTTCAATTCCCCTAGAACTTCTCTAGTCAATTTGACATCTAAAAACCCTATACACTCTCTGGAAGCTGTGCATTTAAACTTCAAAAATGTTGTGGTCGAATGTAAATAATCAATATATTCATTTATCAAATCAATCGATCCCTTCCATAAAATAAATACATCATCCACAAAACGTTTGTACCACACCACTTGTTCTACAAAACCATTCTTCCTCTTGACACAGTCATATTCCCATTGTGCCAGTACTAGGCTGGCGTAGCTATTGGCACATGCTGTCTCCATAGCTACGCCAACCTTCTGTAGATAAAAAATGTCATTAAACAAAAAAAAATATTTTATAACACTAACTCTAAAAGTGTACAAATCAATTCTACCTTTTCATAATTATGCCTAGTTAGTAGCAACCTGTCTCCACTCCCCATAGATTGGGAATCACTTTAAAAAGGGATGTTGTTACTTCAAGGGTCATGAACATCAGATCTTCCTCCTCACTAACATTGTTCATAAACACATGCAACTTTCTTAAAAAAATCTTTCATGTCTTTTAACACTGTTTCTTCCATGTCTACAATGGGATGCAAACTTTTCTCAATAAAAATTGAGAGAGGTTTTGTGGCCCACCCCTTACTGGATACTATTGGTCTCATTGGAGGGTTAACAATGTCTTTATGCACCTTCAGAAGTCCATACAACACTGGTATTAATGGTTGGTCTACATTAAAATATTTAAACAAACTGCCTGTAATCATCCCAGTTATCAGCAAGTCGAACACAAAAAAGACAGTCTTTCCATGATAGCTTTAACCTGTGTATCTGACAATACTTGATACACATCCCTATCACTTAACATAGTACACATAATATCGAGATAAAAAGTTTTATCTAAAATCACAATCCCTCCCCCCTTATTGGCAGGGCGGATTTCTATAGATGTCACGGCTTTCAGTTCTTGTACTGCTCTCATTTCACTAGAAGAAAAGTTAAAGAATTTAACTTCCCGTATTTCTTTCTCACATACTGAGAGAAAAGTTTCTACTAAGGGGTTAGTCTCTGGTATAAATGTACTTGTTTTTTTTTTAAACATCTCAGCTCTGCTCAGTCTCTGAAAACTGTAGTTTCAAATAAATATTTCTGGGAAACAACCTCAGATCAATAATTACATCTGCCAAATCAGACTCCCTTGCAGGTATAAAAGACAGTCCTTTCCTTAACAGTCCATATTGCTCATTAGTCTCGACCGACTCCTGGATCTCCCTTTCATGAAGTCCTTTGGTAAAGGGACTGGCTCAGACAGAGAAAAAGACACTGTTTTGTAATCCCTCTGTTAATGTGGGCACCTCAGGCAGAGGATACAGTTGATGGATTTACAAGAGAACAAGGTAACAACTCACAGCAAAGGATCGATGAAGTACTTATTAACTTATCTTCCACAGGGATCAGTCTTGGGTCTTCTCGTGTTTGGCATCTACTTCTCAAAGTCCAGGCCAACACGGAGGGACTCTGGCTGACCATGTTCGCAGACGACTGCAAGCTGGGAGCCATTATTAACTCCCCAAGTGATGCAAACATTTATTTATTTTCAGTTTGATTACCGGGGAAGTCCACTGGGCCTGAAAGTGCCCGTTTTCAGAGGAGGCCCGGGGAGAAAAGCTCCATAAGCAATACAGTAATGGTTACATAATTATAAAGGTATAATACATATACAATATCCATACAGTAAGGAAATACAAATGCATACAAAGTACAGCATACAACACAGATGACAGATATTAGAGAACACGGTTTACAGGTGTTTGCATTCAGAGCAAGCATGATCAACTGTCTTTATAGTAAAAGATCTAAGGTTCTTGCATTATTATACTAGTAGAGGGGCGACAGTTTACATGCAGTTATTCAAATTAAGTAAGGTATATACTTGATGTGCAGTCAATAGAAGTAATTTGCTATTTACATTATATACATACTTGGAATCAAGTGAAAGATTGCTTAATCAGTTACTGAGAGCTTGAGTCTGTTGTAGGAGAATAGAAATATGAGTTAGAGGGAGTTTAGGAGCAAGGAGTATGAAGGACTCCTTGGGGAATTCCCTTGAATTTAGGTAGGGTGTAAGCAGGAACATTTCCATTTGGATGACAGGTATGAGAAAAGCTGGGTTTTGAAGGTGTCTGAGTTTAATATAGTCCTAAGTGAAGGAGGGAGAGAATTCCATTTCTTGCCTAGTGAGAAAGAGAGGAGAAGCTGGCCAGTAGGTGGTTTGGGTTTGTGGATAGAAATTAAATTTTGGTGTTCAGATCTCTGAGATCTATTTGGGATGTATGGGGGAAGGATGTTTGTTAGGACTGGGCATTTATCTGGGTGAAATATTAGTTTGTGAGCAGTGGTTAGTTGTAGGAAGTCTAGGTGGTTAGAGAGTTTTAGCCAGGTCAGAGATTGTAGGGTAAGGCAATGATGAGTGCAGTTTATGGGGATTTTCAAGTTTGGAGGTGATGGAAGAAGTCAAATTTGTCAGAAGAGGGCTCCGTATACTAAGGATGGTAAAAGGTAGGTAGTTGCCAAGGTATGCCATGTGGAGTTGCAGAGAAAGAGGTTATTCCTATAGAGCATACTTAATTTTTGGTGGGTTTTCTTTATGTTTTGTTGAATGTGGATATCGAACTTAAGGTGTTCGTCTATGGTAATACCAAGACGTTTTGCAAAAGGGACCACTTTTATAGCTGAGTCGGTTTGTCTAAGGACTTTGAAAACATTTTTGTCATAAGAGAAAGCCCTGGAGGGAGGTAAAAGTAGTATTTTTGATTTATTTGAGTTGAGAGAGAGGTGGTTTTGGTGCATCCAGTTCTCAGTGGTTGAAAACGCAGTTTGGGTTTTAGTCAGTAGTTCAGGAAGGTTGGAGGCAGCACAGTCTAAAGTTGAGTCATCTGCATATTGGATAACTATTGTGTCAGGGATGGCAGTGTGAAGGTTATTAATGAAGATGTTGAAAAGCATGGGTCCGAGGATGAACCCCTGAGGTACGCTGATGGTGGTTGGTAAGAAGGAAGAGGTGGAGTTCTTCCATCTCACTGCTTGAGATCTGTCTGATAGGTAACTGGAGAACCAGGATAAAGTATTTGGGGAGAGATGAAGGTTGGAGAGATGCTAGAGAAGGTGTTTGTGGGAAATGGTGTCAAATGCTTTAGAGAGATCTAGGAGTACTGTGGATACTAGGAGTCCAGAATCTCGGGCTTGATTGACTGTTTGCAGGAAGGAGAGTAGAGCAGTTATGATGCTGTGGCCAGGGCGGAAGCCATGTTGGGTGGGTGTAAGGAGTTGGTTCTGGGTCAAGAAAGGCATACGTTGGTGGTGGACACATTTTTCTAGAATTTTGGAGATTGGAGAGAGTAGGGCAATGGGGTGGAAATTAGAAATATTGGTGTTTTTGTCTCCTTTGTGAAGAGGAAGAATGTAGGCTGAATGCCAGAGTTTGGGTACATATGATTCTTTTAAGGATCTATTTATTAAGATGCTGATTGGGAGTGCAATACCATCAGCAGCACATTTGAGGAAGGTGGAGGGTATGTTGTCAGGGGCATTGGAGCATGGCTTTAGTTTGGATATGAGCCTTTTTATAATATTGGTTGAGACTGGTTTGAGCTCGAATATGACGGGAAAGTTATTAGGGTTGTTGGGTGGTGAAGAATGAGGGATATGTGGATTGTTGTTTGGGAAAGTTTTGGTTAGGTTAGTTATGGTTTCTGTAAAGAATGAGTTGAAATGTGAGTTTAGTTCAATGTCAGTTATACTTGGGTCAGGGCAGGGATTATTCCTGGAGCCTGGATGCAGAAGGGAATTAACTGATTTCCAGAATTGTTTAGCGTTTTTATTATTGTTAGACTGAAGCTTATTGCAGTAGTCTTTTTGTCCATGGTGATTAGTTTTTTTTACACGGTTGCAGAGCTGGGTGTATTGGAGCAAGGTAATAGGCATTTTATTCTTCTGGTAAAGTTTCCAGGATTTGTCCCTCTGGTGCATGATTTATTTTGTTTCTTTGGACAGCCAAAGAGCAATATTATCTTTGATTCTTTTGTTTCTTAGAGGGGCTAGGGCGTTAAGAGTGTTTAGGAAGACAGAGTTGATATGTTCTAAAGCTTTGTCAAGGGGAAGAGTATTTAGGATTTGCCAATTCATTTGTTTGAAAATATTTGAGAAAATTATGGGGTTAAAGTTGCTAAGTTTGCGAGTGGGAATGTAATGGTGCTGATATTGGGTGGAGGTAGCTGAGCGATGAATGAAAGCAGGGAGATTGTCACTAAAGGTGTCTGGAATAGTGCCAGAGTGATTTATTTTGTTTGGATGGGTGACTAGGATTCAGTCTATGATGGATCCTGGGGGGTGAGTTTTGTTAGGACGGGTGGTTGAGTGGATTACTTGGGTGAAGTTGTAGAGGTTAATGGATAGGGAGGGAGAAGGTGTGTTGATTTTATTCCAATCGATGTTAACGTCGCCTAAAATGTAAGTTTCATACTTGACTTCAGTTGAGGCCCAATAAAGAATATCTTCAAAGGTGGTGATGTTGTCGCCTGGGGAGATATATAGGGAAATAATGCAGATATTCTTATGTTTATTCATTCATAGGAGACTCGCTGTTAGTTCAGTATTTTTGAATTGTGGAGTTGGAATTTGAAGAGGGGATTAAGGAAAGAAGGTTAGAGTAGATTAGAGCAGAGCTGCCACCTTTTTTATTTAATCAGTCATTTCTGTGGATATGGAAACCAGGAGGTAAGATTTCAGAGTCAGCGATATGGGGTTTTAGCCAGGTTTCAGAGATGGCTAAGATGTCAGGTTGGTTGTGGCTAATCCAAGCTTGTACTTGGTGTACTTTGTTGTTAAGGCTCTGGGCGTTGATTGTGAAGAACTTAAGAGTGTTGTGGGAGAAGGCAGAAGAAGAAGGAGATGGGGGAAGGGATTGTTTGTAGTGGCACAAGAAAGGGGTGGGGGGAAGGAGCTGTTTGTAGTGGGACAGGGACTGGGGTTGGGATGAATATCTCCAGCTAAGGCTAGGACATTACAGGAGATAACTTTTAGCCTTTTGGGTTTATATAGTAGGAAACTGGGTGGAGCTAGCAGTAGTTTAGGGAGTAAAAGTTTTAGTTGTGGTGGAGAAGTGTTTGGGATAGAATAGGTGCAGTGGGTTAGGTGGAATAAGAGAAGAGATAGAGTGGAAATGAGTGCATGAATGTGGTTGCAGGTGAGTGTATGGGATAATTTGAGTAGAAGGTAGACATGGAGGTGCTTTGGAAAAGTAAGAACTAGCATAGTAAAGTGGAATTAGGAGTACAAGAAGGGAGCAAGGGGCCTGGAGGGTATAGAGGATTGGGGAGGGCATGTCTAGACCAGGGGTGTATTGAAGGGAGTAGTTTAGAGGAAACAAACTGGCTATTGGAGAGGAGAGGTATGGAAAGAGATAGGGTTATATTTGTTTACAAGGAGGAGAGGAGGAGACTATGAGTGGAGAAGTATAGGGGATAATGGAGTGTATTAGTGGGAGGAGTAAGAGGGGGTGGGGTAATGAAGAGAGAACTATGATTAGTTAATTGTGCTGAGTGGGAGGAGTATGGGAAGAATAAATGTAGGTGCGCTGGGGCGGGTGGAAATAGGGGGCAGGGTAGGGGAGAGGAGTGAGCCTGCAGGGTGAACAGAGCGGGTAGAGACAAATGATGGAAACAGTTCAAGAGGAGCAATCAGTAAAAATGCAGACTACTGATGGTAAGTCAAGGTGTGGGTAAGTATAGAGGTGAGGAAAACAATAGCTACAATTGTAAGAGGACAGTTGGGTGGTTATAGTAAAAGTAAAAGGAAGAATGAGATTATGCCAAGAGTAAGTGTTGGAAGCCAGAAGATGAAAATAGTTATATTATAAACTGTAGGATAGGCGTATAAGGTATGACTGGATACTGGTGCCACCTAGTGGACAGATATTATATTGCAGCAGAGGTTCCTTCTAGGAAAAGGCTAGACAGGGATTAGGGAAGGCAATATATTAAGCTAAAGTGGTAAGAATAAAGGTGAGAAAGGAATACTGGTTACTATATAGAGGGTATGGAGGAGTGAGGCTGCTGGCTGTCCTGGCTATGAAGCGATCTTTAAACCACTTGGAAGTGTTATATTACTAATGTATGCTTTTATTGCCAGGCTTAGTTAATAACATACTTTCTTGCTTCCTTTTCTGAGAGGGTACAGGGATATGAAGGCAGTAGGATGAGACTGCAGGTAGCTTGAATGGGTCCTTAGTCATCAGGTAGGCAGGTACTTATGTCCTGGTTCAGGAATAGCAAGTTGGGGAGCTGGGAATTTCTTGCTTCCTTTTCTGAGAGGGTACATGGATATGAAGGCAGTAGGATGAGACTGCAGGTAGCTTGAATGGGTCCTTAGTCATCAGGTAGGCAGGTACCTATGTCCTGGTTCAGGAATAGCAAGTTGGGGAGCTGGGAATTCAAGAGGTCGAGAGACGCTGGCGGCAAGAATGGACAGCAGCCAGGGGCTAAATCAGGATTTTAAAGATGGCACCATGAGGGGCTGAGGGTATTTAAGGGATGGAAGAGGATATGAGGGGGATAGGGGTGGAGAGTCAGGTGAAAGCAAGTGACATAGGTGGGGCTAACAGGCTAAAGATCGGAGATCAAGTGATGCGTTATTGTAAAAGGCATAAGGGAGATACTTGGAGGGAGATCCTACAGAAAGGCCTCACTGAGACCAATGACTGGTGTCGAAACCATGGCCTTAAGCTTAATGCCAAAAAATGCATCATCCCCTTTGGGAAAAACTCTGTTCCCACTAATTACCACATCGATGGGAGCCCAGTGAACACTGAAGGCATTACAAGAGATCTGGGGACACAGGCTGACAGCAACCTCTCCTTCAACCACCACACTGCCACTGTAGTCAGAAAATCCTTCTATGTGGTACATCTCATTACCATTTGGCATGTACCTCACTAGACACCTGCAACAGCTGGAGAGGCCACAAAAGTACCTCATGAAGAGGATCCTAGGCCTAAACATATGTCCTACATGGACAGACTCAGAAAACTCCAGCTATTCTCTGTCTCATATCGTCTACTAAGAGGCGATCTCTGCTTGACTTACAAAGCCATGTCTGACATAGCTCTATTAGAAATGCTACATCTAAAGAAATCCCATTTCCTCCACACCACATGCTCCAAAGACCTCAACCTCATTTCCACAATCAACAGAATATGCTGGAGGGACAGGTTCATAGCTCAGAGACTGCCCATGCTCTGGAATAGACTTCCCATACATGTCAAGCAGAGCACCTCACCGCCCCTCTTCAAGAGGAATCTTGGTGAGTGGATGGGAAATAGAAAGTTCACCCCGGGGATCACTTTAGTGGCTCTACTTAATGGAGGCACTGGGAATTAATGTCAGGCGGCACAATGCCAGGGCACTTCTATGGGCTAGGCTTGTAAAGGCTCCAGAGCCATTAACGTAGTACACACCTATGAACTTATGAACCTATGACCTGCCACACACAAAATTCATGGAGTTCTACAAGAATTCCTCTGATATCCTCAAAATAATAGAAAAAATAATAATTTTAGGAAAAGTTGATCAGTGGTATGTTAGTACAAGTATGTTAACTATTCTATGTCTATGTAAAGTAGTCTGTAGTTATCTCAAATATAATATGCTTACTTTTCTATAAGAAAAGTGGGGTGAAGCATGTATTAACATAACTTTAAGAAATCTAGACTAATTATGTTGTACGTCACATGATCTTACCTGCAGTGCATGGCAGTCAAAAGGAAGGCCTCATATGCACAGTATATGTGTCATTTATGAACATTCTGATAAACATTATAAATGTTGGCTTAAACAACACCTGCACGTCCACAGTTTCTACCCAATACTGACTAATTTTGTTTTAGTTTTCAATTCAAAATCTCCTGGGTGCTCCCCTAAAAATGCACCAACAGATTTTTGACTGTTTAGTTCTCAAAACCTTGCTTGATTACATCCCTCCAGACGTAGGTTTCTCTTATGCACTCTCAAGTTTTATCCACTGATTCGCTTCCAACATTGGCTAAAAAAGTGTTTCTTGTCCCCCCAGACATTGTAATTTTCTATAAAGCTTAATCCAGTTATAGTGCATACCACCATGTTTGGATATGTGGTGTTTAGAGCTATGTATACTTCGCTTCACATTCAACTGAAAAGATACGAATCAAAGACTCATATAGGGGTCTTTCCATTATGAGGGGGCAGACAAATGGTACAATCAGCAGTCTCTGCAGTAAAATCAATGACACCTTCCAAAATGGAAATCTCAGAAATCTGCTGACATGTATATGACCTTTTGATTATGTCACACAAGTGATAGAAGCTTGGTATCTTCCTTAATGACTCCATCACTGGACATCAATGCTGACAGAACAAATTATGGCAGCTTGAAACCCACAAAGTAGGTTGTATAATCTTTGTTTTACATATACCGTGTATGTGCCTCGATCACTAGTCATATATATATATATATATATATATATATATATATATATATATATCCAATATCAGTCTACCTAATAATATAGTTCATACAATCCATCCTTATAACGGGGGCAAGGTACAGACATTCACAATCCTGATTTTTTTTTTTGTTTTTTTAATTCATAAATGACAAGTTAGAAGAATGTCATCCTCTGGAAATATGCAAATAAAACACAGGGTCCCAAGGAAGAGATGGGCATGTGGTGTCAAAGCGGACCATGTTTGGTCCACTTTTTAAAGTAGTGTATCAAGCATGTCATTACTCTGCAGTTGATGAAACGCAAACCTCCTGCACTTCCATATCCCATAGCAGGTATAACTGATAGGAGACCACATTGTTACCTTATTATGGATTTATAAAAACAAGAACATAAGATCTCACTAGAACCACTCTCCCTGCATGTCTGGTTTCAGTGTGACTAGAGCGTTCTAATTAATTCATGATGTAGTTATCAAATAATACAAACAGCTACATTTTTCTGTTATTATCAAGTGTCTTCCAATACACAGCTTATACTGTTGATACTAGATGGATAAACAAGGACATCACGTGCATCTAATACATGCACAGCACCATGCTGTATTCAGAGTTATCCAAATGGTATAATCCTCCCCGAATTTACTGAGTATGTTTACCAGCTCATAAAGTGAATGTGTTCCTTCAAATGGGCTACCTTAAATATTAATGTTTTCTTCCAATATCTGATTATAAACTATTACACGTATTTTATTTATTTATTTTTTATGCACATATTTACTTGCAGGCTAAGAAGAGCCTCATGGCATTACAAAGGAAGGGAAAATTAACTGAAGCTACAAATATTAAATGAAATATTACTGTTTTGTAAGGAACGATAGCTCACTATTAAGTACAAAGCAGACCCTTTTTTCTTAAGAAGCAGGACACATTTGTGGGTTTCAGTAACTGTAAGACTGTTTAGCACATTTGCAAGAAAAAGAAAAATTTACTATTTTTAAATTATTTTCACGTGCTTCAGTTGTATTTATTGCACTTATAAAAAGATACAAAATTCAACCCTATGATGTTTTGAACTGGTTAGTATGCTAGCTTGCGCTGAGTTTTCCAAATTAATTTAACACTACAAACATTTGATATTGTCAAAATATTACATGAATAAGGTGAATCATTTCTGAATAACTGAGACAGTATAATCACTTTTGTTTCACTTTTACTATGCACCTGTGATATTTGATGCATTTAAGATTTCAAGGAAAGCAATATGTGAATGAACATGCAGCCAGATCCTGAATATAAAAAGACTTAGATCAAGGAAATTATTAAACTATGTTTAATGAATACACTGCTTCTAAGAATCACAAAAAATATTTTCTTTAATATGTCTCCAAAACAGAAAATATATTACACTAAAGCTTCATAAAACTGCAATGACTATAAAGAAGTCACACAGAGATTCAACGTCTTAATAGTTATAGCAAGACAGTAGAGTATGCAGCAAAACTGCAGAAGTAACAGATACTAGGAACATACCTCTCAAACTCTTAGAGCAAGAAATCTGGGCAAAGCCATTAATAAAAGTAGGACAAAGGCCCAAAAATGGGGACAATTTTTAAATATTGTTCTTACAAACTTATAAAGTTGATAGAATAACAGGTTGTACGTTAGCATAAATTTTCTGAAGGGTATGACGTCTGAAACTCAGATGTCTGTCATTATTTTCTAACTTCAATCTTTAATAATTTACCAATAATTTGTCAGAAAAACCACAATCATTTATGAAAAATGGACCACAAATATGAGGCAAAAATCTGGACATTCTGCAAAAATCTGTACAGTTGAAAGGTATGATTTAGTCTGGAAGATATAAAGACAAAAGAATGGTTGAAAGTGACTATCAAGGTGTTACAGTGAACAATAAAGCACAAATACACAAAGCTAAATAAGCACTATGGCGGTTGTAAAGTAATTAACACACTTTGACCATTTACTGAGAGATTATTATATTGACTTTTCACTGTCGCATATTCTGGTATTTCCAAAAGGCAGATAGACTGCAGAGTTGGGCTCAGGAAGTTATTTTTTTGATCCAGGAGATATACTTGGAGACAGCAGTGAAAACAGTTGGTTTAAAGATGTCAGTTTTCTTCTTAATATCACCAAATGAAATTACTCCTAGAATATTTTTTCCACATACAAGTGGTCCACCGGAGTCTCCCTAAATAGAAATCATAAATAAAAATTACTTGGTTAGAAAGCAGTGAGGGAAATATCACTCAATTTAACAGAAGTGATACGGAGAGAGCATGAACATGCATGACAGAAGTAAAGGGTTTGAGAACAGACATAAATGAAAATTTCAGAGTGTTTCTGCTAAACAACATAAGGGATATAGCAAGGTCACAGCTGCAAAGTGCTTTCTCAAGAAATACGTTCAACTAATCACAAAAGGACCAAAAGCATATTTTAAAGCATTTACTTACTGACAAAATGTTGAAAAGGTGCAGCAATTTTTAAAGGGGTTTATAATAATGAAACGATGGGATGTTCAGGAGGCCAAAATGAGATGCATAAAATACATAAGGTAGATGAATGCTTGCAAGATGAAAGAAAGAGAAAAAAGCCAGGAAAATGAGGATAACAATGGGAATTTACAGAAAACAATGTCTAGAATGCAATGTATTGCATGCACCAAACCAGAACAATAAATCAAAAATATAAACAACAAAAGACTGCTTACAAATACTTGGCAAGTATGATAAAGCTCTATGTTACACTCTGATTTAGTTTGATTCCAAAGATACTGAAAAGCACTGTGTTACAAGAAAATGTTACATTGTTCTGTGTTGTGACCTGAATGCAGAAGTTTAATAAAAACACAGGTATATGGGGGGAGGCTTAGCTTGTTTGCCATGGTGATTAATGGTTTATTTTTTACACATAGATCTATGCATGCCTTTTTCCAGATAAATGTTCTGGCTGAAGATTACTTTAATGCACAATAGATCTTGTAACTATACAACAAAGAAAGTTGATATTGCAATGTACAAACATGAATTCAGAATAAATATAAAAACAAAAAATGTTCCTTACATTATACAGTTATATACATCATAACAGAATGCAGTTTTTTCTTATTTGATATTGTCTAATCTCCTACAATGTTAAATAAATTATCTGAAATTACTTTGAAAATGTATTTATTTTCATTTGATTACCAGGAAAGTCCAGTTGCGATAATATACCATTTTAAGTGGAGGCCTGGGAGAAAAGCTCCACAATGACATAATATGGTTACAGTTTAATAAAGTTATTACAAAGCCAAATACATTAGAATGACAAAAATTCAGCTTCAGCTCATACAGTGTGAACCTACACATACTACAAATATTTGGACAGCTAAAAAAAGAACATTGTGAATAGATAGAGTATTTACAAGTTGCAGTTGAAATACAAGGGTAAATATTAAAAATAATCACCTGGGCAATGGTGAGTAGTATCACTTGCACAGATAAAAACAAAGCATAGAGGAGGAGTGATACTATGAAGTGCCAGTGAGCCAAGTTCAGAAAAGAACCCTATGAAACTGACGGTGGGCTGAGGATGTGCTTCCCTAAGGAAAGGTGGGAAGCACCTTGTATAAACCAGATATGTTCAGACATGTGCAGAGTTAGACAGTACCATTTACAGAATGAAATATTAAAATGCACAAGGAAGCTACCAGGGTACATCAGATATGGCCATTGCCGATCACAAGATTAAATATCTAAAGACAAGTAGACTGGTTCCATGGTGTACTGGGATGGAGACCTGAATGTGACCCAGGTGACCTGGGTTCAATTAATGGCCTGGCACTGGGACATCCAGGCAAGGAGGAGGAGTGAAGGTGTAAGCCTGATTGCCTCTCCAAGTGAGATGGGGGGTTTGCATGCACTTGGAGGTGGTGGGCTGAGAGAGACCATTGCTCATGCTGTGAGGGAAGGGTCGGGGCTGCTTGGAAGGAATGTACTTTGTGAAAGTGAGACGACGTCCTCCTCTGTCAACCCATTGCACATCACTCTGTAGTGCATCACTGAGTATATGCTGCATTACGGCAAGGGAGTAAATAAAAAGCCTCGAGCCATCTTTGATGGCTGCCAGGATGACACCCCCTCCCATTTAGCTCTTGCCCAGGTGAAGACAATGAATGGGTTGATAGGCCATGAGAGGGTTTGATGGTTTTCAGGTAGTAGGGGCAAAAAATGCAAAAAAAAACAAAAAAAAAACAATATATATATATATATATATATATATATATATATATATATATATAAAGGCAAGTGATCCATGGCAGATGACACACATGACAAGACTAAACATCGAAAACCACATTACCAAAGTTGGGTATTAACAGTCAATTTGAATGCACACAGAGAAATATGCAACTGAGCTAAAGGTTAAGCTCCCTACAGTCATTTTGGCAGAATTTTGCAATGCTGAGTGCAGTGATAAATTTGGAGAGTTCGTGGTAACTGAGAAGCATCAGTCACAGGGCCAACAGGAGATTCACCTGGGCTAAGGAATTAAGCACTTGTTACAGGGGGAGCAGTACAGTCACAAGGCAGATATGGTAAACACATGTAAGACTAGTACTTAACATGAGTAGTGCCTGACTACTCAGGCTTGGGGGTTGGCATAATGGCTAAGGTGTTTACCTTACAGTCACAAGGTGCAGGGTTTGATTCTCACCTTTGAAAGGGAAATTGGGCTAGGCTTAAAATGGCCTATAAAGGCAGGTAGCTGAGTACATACCTATGAACCTATAGGGAAAAGCTAAAGCCCACAGCTGAGAGATGAAGTTAAAGATGTGGGCAGGAATTTCATTTCCATACAACAAATACTGCTCCCTGGCAAACTCTCCATTTTACAGTGGTGTCTGTATATAGAAGGGAAGATACAAATCTTATAACAGGAACGTTTAATTGTGTACATATGTTATAACGGATTCACTTCATAACACTGAAAACTCAAAATACTGAAAAGGAGAAAACTTCATAATATAGAAGACCAAAACACTGAAACTTCAAAACACTGAAAACTCAAAACACTGAAACCAAATATCATACATATACTGAGTTTAAACAACATAAATCATAGCACTTTCCACCAAGTGTAAAAACGGGGGCAAGCCCCCCTGCACCCCCTATGTGGGGGGCTGCGACCCCCACACCCCCTACTACTTAAATATACCAACTCTAAGATTGCACTTAGTGTACTGAAGTGCAATCTTGGAGTTGATATATATAAGTAGCAGGGGGTGTGGTGGCCGCAGCCCCCCACATGGGGGGTGCAGGGGGGCTTGCCCCCTTTTTACACTTGGTGGAAAGTGCTATGATATATGTTATTTAAACTCAGTATATGTATGATATTTGGTTTCAGTGTTTTGAGTTTTCAAGATTTTGAAGTTTCAGTGTTTTAGTTTCAGTGTTTTGAGCTTTCAGTGTTATGAAGTGAATCCATTATAACAAGCATTCCTCACTTGAGGCATATTTTCCTTCTTTGCTGACTCATTTGTACCATTTTATTTAATTATGCATTTTAAGATAAAGAAGCTACCACGTCTGGTGAGGAAAACATTGCCCTCTTAAAAAGTCTTTGTACAATAATCCTAGCTATGCCAATAACTGAAATTCTCTTCAACTCTGGGAAGCTTGTATTCCTCTGCATTGCCAACACTGGTGATATTACTGCATTTAGAAAGTATGGGACTTCCAGAGAGGATATACTAATTTTGAAATCATTAATACATTTTATTTTCCCATTTTTTGCAATAACTAGCAACTCCATATGGTGATGAGATATACAGAGAAGAAAACTGCCTGAATGCAGTCAGTGATGCAACATATTTTTACAGGATAAATGGTACCATTTCCATCCAGTTAATAATTGTGTATGGTGGGAATTACAGATATCATCCAGGAACAATCATATACTATTCAAATGGCTACACCAGTGCATGTGACTATATGCAGTTATTCAAACAATCAAACATAACCAGTTAATCACAAATGAATATCAGTCAAATACTGCATACTATGGGAAACTTTGGTAAAATCTACTGGGGCCTACTTAATCTTCTGAACTCACTTTAGACTTAGGTACAGTGACAGTCAACTCCATGGCATAGAAGAAGGAGTCCTGCCTAAGACCAAGGGAACTGAGGTTTGATTAGCAGCCCCAGCACTGGAGGAGCCAACAAGGGGAGAGAGAGGAATGAAGGGGTTGTGCCCGCTTGTCGCTCTCTGAAGGAAGTTCATGCCAGGTCAAGAGCATTGAGGCCACAATAGGGAGGTGACGCACAGTCCAGAGAGGTGGACCATGGCCTCGTAGCATACTTCTTGAGTGTGGGGCCAAGACATGCACATCACTACAAAGGTGGGGACATTCACCTTTCATAGTCAGAGAACCTGAGTCAAAACATGAAACCAGTACAGGGGGCTAGGGAAATGAACTCCATCGGACCGCAGCATGATGTTCTCTTCCTGGTCAACCCAACCCTTGCCCCTAATAGTCAAACAGGAACAAATGGGCCTCTTGGGTTGGTATGGAAGCAGAGCTGATGGTCAGTAGATTCAGAAAGAAAGGGAAGAAATAAAAAGAATTAGGTACACTGAGAATGTTCAGACATGCAAGCTACTTCGCATAACAGAAGAACTTCAGGGGGAGGTCACTGAATTAGTGTATATGTATGTGTTTGTTTTTGACATTTTACTGATTGCAGAATTAGACTATTTATCTTTTTTGTAATCAGTTTTATGTGGGATTTAGGTGGTTTATGTTTCACTCTTAGGCTGAGATTCAGGGGATATGGTTTCAGTTAATATATTATTTAGTAGTGTTTGGAAAATATTTTTTTTTCTGTTGTTTGGGATTTTGTGTGTCGATCTTTTTGACCATAGACATATATGTATGTGTGTTTATTTGTCTGTGTGTGTAACTATTGAAAGTTAATGACTTTTTGAAGAATTTTTATTGGTTATTCCATAAAAACACAATATAGAAAATCATTAAAACAAAATTAAACTCAAAATACATTAGTCAGTTCCCATGCATTTATAACAACAATTTTACTTTTAAATAAAACTATAACAAATATTTTAATTACTTACATATGTACAGTAATGCTCATATAGAATGGCTGACTTCTGAGTGGACAAGTAACCTTATTCCATAATAATGCATATATGACATATTTTGAGTTACTGATACTTATTTTTAGTATTAGATTACCCTACTCTGGGGTCAAGGTTTCCTAGCAGTACATTCCAGATACTGACCTTCAAACAGAACCAGATCAGTCATTACTTTATGAGCAAGGAAAACATCACCTTTAATTAGCCTATAAGAAACAGAATATATTGACAACTCTTGAAAACTTTCCAAGCTGTTGTTTTCCAACCCTATGGTTTTTATAGTAAAGAAATGTGGTCTGTTTTCAAGTTCTTTTAGTTGTCTTGTTCAGAGGCTATAACATGCAACACTGCCTTTCATAATCCTTTAGGGTGTTATGAAGTGTCAAAACGATCTTCTTAAAGTGAGTAGATATGCCATTATGAATTAGATGAGCGAAAGAATGCATTTTTTGACTATGAAAGCTGCATACTGGTGAAGGATTAAATTAATCTATATCAGTCCCTGTAGATCCTTTTTAAGGAAAAAAAAAATATTCACATCCAATTAAAAATACAAGTATATTCTATCATGTATAAACCAGTTTTATAAAGATCTCAAACATCAGTTTCCAAAAATGGACTATATATGTTTATACTGCTTAGTTTCCACCTAAGATAATCAGTATTTACTAATCATAAGTAAAGTTTAAAACATATTTGGATGCTGTCATCCTTCCATTGGAACACCATCCTATCATTTAACTACATATTTAAAATATTTTTAAATCCAATCAAAACAAAATTCTGACAGTTTAAAATATATTAACAACAAATAATGACTCAAGCTTAATTAATTATCATAAACTGCAGTCTGACAAGACAAAGTCTATTCCTTGCTAATAGCTATATCTGTCAAATATTTAACAGAAGGTGGTTATAACATTATTACAGACAAAATCATTAGAACTATATTTCCCAACTCTACCAAAGGCACCAGCATATAAGTACTATAAAGATAATATCAAAAAATGCCCATACAGGGATAGAATGTACCACAACTAGAAATATGTTTAGTTTCTTATATTTACTACATCTAGATAAAACATAGCCACTGCGATATTGTTTCATTACACATACGTCATTGTAACCATCTAGCTGCATATTTAGTCTAAGAAATCTAATCTACTATCCCAGTGGCATCTTCTATTTTAGAATAACTCTTGATTTCCATTTATTTATAATACCTTTTTAACCACTGTCTTCAGTAAAAGCAACACCGCACACTCATTCTTTGTACATTGAATAACTTTGTTGAACCCAATAGCATTAATGGCTTTGTAAGCTCATTTTTCTCCAGAGATAAGCTCTTCCACAGTTAACACAATTTTTCCTTGACAGTACCAAAACTAGAGCAGGCCCAAGAACAAGTTAAGTCCGCAAAAGGAGTACATGCATTCCATTGATAAAGCAAGGATAAACAAAGCTCCAAAAAAATTCAAAATGCTGAACATTTCAAACACCAAATGGCTAAAGATTCACCACAAAAGGTCAAAAAGAGTAATTCAATGAGATCACAATACAGTGGGGACTGGTGTTTTGCCCTTTCCCCACTGCAATTACTAAATAATCTTTAACAGTAAAATCTTCTCACATCCAGCATTACATCAAACTAAACAATGACCTTATCTAAGTCACATTTGCTTGCAAAATCACTTCTACTAGCAGCTTTTACGTACTTTTCTTGTTCACCAGAATACCACAAAACAAAACAATATCAGTCTAAAAATAGCCAGCAGCCCTCTCTTCCCATATCTGCATATATTAACTTTTCATCTCCTCCTTTTAACAACAGATTATTCCCTACGACTGTCCATTTTGAAAATATCATAAAACAACTCAAACTAATCCTGCTCCTAACTATATTATTATTCCTATTTGCAGGGGACATTCATGTTAGCCATGTTCTTACCATATCCCACTTCGCATTCATAAACCTTCACAAACAGCTTTCTATCAGATGCGTGACTGTAGGCAATGTAGACAATAAACTTTACCTCTTAAAAAGCTGGAACTCTCAAATTAATATCTGATTAATAATAAAATATCTTTTTACAGAAACCTGCCTCTAAGACCCTTCCTGAATCCCACTGAAGTAAATAACTCCTTCTAAATAAGTACAAATAACAAATCTGGAAAAAGGCAAAGAGAAGGGGTTTCAGCAGTAATCAAGGAAATCTTCAATCTGCTTCCCACCCTTTTGGCAAAATGTAAAGCATTTTTTAAAACTGAGCCTAACTGAAAGCCAAGTGGGTTGTTATTTTGTTTACAAGCCCAATGTGCTCTTATTTTGTTCTACTCAACTATCTAGAGTACTGAATAAACCTCTTATTTAAGTTCTTCCTCCAGAGCCTCCTTGGACTTGCAGTGTCTACAAAGTACCTGTTCTACGATATAGCAACTCTTGGGGAAATGAACATGTGCATTTAGCTATATATAGATGAACATCCTTCAATCCCATTTTGCACAGCAGTCACAAAATATTCTCTAGACATTATGCTCCTTATCTACATTTTAAATCAGACTATAAAAGAAAATAAACCGGATTCAGTATCAGCACAAATAAAGACCTGAACTAAGTCCAACAAAAAGTCATTCGACTGCAGAAAGAAAAAGATTGCAATATAATATTCCATTTCATTTTTCAGTGTCTCACTCATCTTTTAGCAAGGACCTTTCTTGTGTCTTCGGGTGATATGTCAGCCAGCATCCTCGTGGGATTCAGCAGTCAGATTTTAAAATTATCTGCACAGTTTGTGGGATAAGATGAAGCCACTCTCTCTCCATCTTCAGCTCCTATCATTGATAAAGGAGCTGAAATTAAAGTTATGATCCCTAACTATGATCTGAAATTTGTAAGAGGAAGTTCGTCTTTGGTAACCTTTTGAATTTACAACACTGGCATTAGGACTGCTTGACAGATCTTTTTCAGACTGCCTTTCCTTCCTCTCCTATATTTATAATAAGAGGAGAAAATGAACCTGCATAAAGACATCTATGCAGAGTGAAGAAGGTATTCATTTTGGTTTGAGCAGGCTAATATGAAACCTGGCAAATTAGTACATGGGTTTAAATTTGTTTCTATAACACCTTGGACATAAGAGATAGATTAGTCCTGAGAGTTACCCTTCCTCGTGAGGAAACAGGTATGGAGGCTTGACAGAAAGGCTTTAGAGGTAAGAGATTCTTTAAGCTGATATTATGTTGGGTGAAACAGGATGTAAAGTATTTTTTTCTAGCATAAAGCAAATATCCCAACATAGAAGAGTACCTCTTAATAAAACCCTAATTAGGAAAGTGCCCCACAAAAAGAGTTTGCATACCTTCAAATGAGTTTGATAGGGTGACTCCTGTCCTTTGTGTAAACTGAAGATAGATGATAGACGCACATATACAGAAGAATAAATGAGCACTGAATTAAAAATTTACAAAACATAGCACAGTACCTGAGAAATATTGGCAGAAAAACATCCAATCCACATATTGGTAGTCCAAACAGCCAACCTGGAGTATGTTTATTGTATGTCTTCTGAGTGGATGGTCTCTAGGATGATAAGATAATAGAAACGACTTCATCTCTGAAGTAATGAGACTTGCCTATCACTAGAACTGAAGTAACCGCACAGTCACCTTCAGAGAAGGAAGGGATGAGGGAATTTTCCTGAAGGTGAAGACCTTTATCTTGCTGGAAGAAGCCTTAGCAGTGCTCAAAGAAGGTGCTGCTAAGGAAAAAGGAACACAGTCACCCTAAGCTAATATGATCCATTCAGAATAACTTTGGTTTTATGCTGATAAACCAAGGAAATCAAGGAAAGGATACCGAAAGCCACATGGTCAAGGAATTGCTACAGCATCCTTCACCTGACCTCCCACACAGGGTATTATGGAAATAAATGTGGGGCATTTGACATTGGTGAGAGGAGGCAAAGAAGTTGCTCACCATGGAGCTGCGGTGGTAAATGTTTCTCCTGACCACTGACAATGTGTGCAATGATTGGCGTGACACATAGAGGCAATAGCTTAATGTCCTAACCAAGAAGTTTACCACCCCAAGAATGAAAGTTTCCACTCAAATAGGTCTAATTGGATCCCCCACTGTCACACCTTCATGACCTTGCAGCACTTTGACTAAAAGAGATTCTCTCACTATTTGTTGAGGTACCAGCCTATAGCCATTATGATGGACTACTATAAAAGAACACCCTTGGAAAAAGACTTTTGAGGAATCCTAAAAAGTTTGCAGTGATACTTGCTGATGTGAAGATGAGTCTTCTGGGGTATCCAAGTTTCATGAAAGCTCTGCATATTGTAATTTCCTTCCCCACCCCCACCCGAGGGCAGTGACATTGAATGTGACTTGTCATCTGAGGAGTCTGAATCATGAAAGGACTTCCTACTTGAAGGATTGAAACATCTAGTCACCAAGTCAAATTAGAATGACATACCCTGAAATGAATATGCTGAAGGAGGGCATTAACATGTTAAGGCTATTTGACTCAAAGACCCCACTGGGGGACTCTTGTCTGAAGGCTGGCATGAGAAACCATTAACACTAACACTGCCACCAACCCTAGAACTTTGAGTCACTTATCTGCTATTGGTGTTTGGAGAGAGATACTGTCTGATTCAAAGAGAGCAGTCTGTCTGGAGACAAAAAACAATCAAAAAATCCTGGAATCAAAGGAAGAGCTGATGAGTACTTGAACTGCGAGTAAGTGGTACTTTGTAAGTCTCATTGTCACTCTGAGGAAGAAGAAGAACAGAGTGAGCACAGTTCTCTCAGCCTGATGACACATTGCTGAGTTGGACCACCACGAAACTAGTCATCCAAACAGGGGAAAAATACTGGATGTTTGCATTTTCCAATGAGCTGGTAGAACAAATATGCATTTGATGAGGAACCTGGGGGTAGACATGAGGACAAACAGAAGGGAACATAAGTGATAGAGGCTGGCACCTTCCCAGAATATGTACTTATTTAAGCTACTAGGATGTAAGATGGAACTGAAGTCCCTCATCTTTTGAAGCTGCTAAAAAGAACCTGGCATGATACTATAGCCCTCTCTGGAACACAAGGACATCCTGGATGTTTTTTTGATTCAGATCTTCAGCACCTTCTTTCTTGCTGAATAACACTGATGGATGGAACATCAAGGAAGGATAAGTTTGGAATACAAAAAGAGGGGAAACAAAGCGAATGGGTAACTTATGATCTCACTGATTTATGTATCCCTGAAAACCTTTCTGTAGGCCTGGACATGCAGGAAGAACATCTCCTAATTGTCTCCACTGGAATTTAGAAGAAGAAGGACTGCTACAGCCCTTGCTTGGCTGGATCATACTCTCCTGGAGGTATCAGTAGGACCACAGTCTCTTGACCCACAACTTTTCTGGGACACATTCTGGGGTGACTGCAAGTTTCCATCTTCCTCCCATTGCTATGGCTGCGAGTCATATTGAATCATATCTGGCACTGATTCCTATGTAGGCCTGGTATATGATATGCATTTTGGGTTATTGTACCATTGATATAGGACATCAAAAATGAAAGGGTATAGATGATGGGAGGAGGCTTTCTATTGAAGGTTTGGAGGAAATGGAGTTGATAATCTGCATATGTCATGGTTTTCCAGTAAAATAAAACAATGTATTGGTTTCTATTGGGTGCATTTGATCAGAGATTTACAGTGGGAGGTGGAAGTCACATAGCTATTTGTTTTATTTGGAGTTTAAGTGGTATAAATGAGAGGTGAGAAACTGCAAGTTGGTGTGGATTGGTTAAAGAGATAGTGAAAGGGGTATGGGAATGGGGATTGTGTGGAAGACATCAGGGCAACATGAGTTGGTAAATGTTGTGGGCATTTAGGGGAAGATGGGGTATGAAGAGGTGAGGGAGAATGTCAAATGAGGTGTGTAGAGGAAGAATAAAGGTCTATAGTAATTGAGATCTGAGGGAGGAGGAGAATTTCACCTTTTAGTTGGGGGAATGTGAAAAGGTAAGGTGGTCCTCTGTATCAGTACAGGATGACAGGTTTGGTGTCATGCATGACACAGTAGAATGTGAAAGGGTAAGATAGTCCTCTGTATCAGTTCAGGATGGCAGGTTAGGTGTCATGCATGATACAGTAGAATGTGAAAGGGTAAAGTGGTCTTCTGTATTAGTTCAGGATGGTAGGTTAGGTGTCATGAATAACACAGTAGAGACAGGGACTGCTTGTTGACTTGATTGTGTTTGGGTTTCATTAATGGTGTCTTTAGTAATGTTTGAAGCAATTTAGTCCTTCATGCAAACTACAGTAATAGTTTGCTCCTGATGATTATAGGATATAAGCTATTATAAACTAAAGACTTCAATATACTGTTATGCAGTATTTGTTCTTAAAGAAATGGCACCACACTTTTTTTGTCAAACCAAACCTTGCTACTGATTTTGCTGTGTACCTCTTTTTATATTAATGTCCATTTCTGTCTCTTTTTACAAACATATTCATTCTTCCTTAGCTGCAGTGTAAAATATTTTCCTTGCTGCTGTTTCTTAGGCCTGCCATTTTGTAATTTATGACATCTGTAATCTCCACAAAGTGTGTTTGAGGTAAACAAAGTATACTTGTTCATAGGCACAAAAAGTGCCTTTAATGTTTGGGATTATATCCTGACATTGTGCAGCTTTTGTTTTGTGTCTGTCTCACTGACACATTCAAGCACTGAAGGGTTCCGAAGTACTTTTCTAAGAAACTACTGACTGTCAGTGCTATGCAGCCTATGGTCATTTCTTTCAGACCAACCATTTTTATGTTAGAATAAAATGGACACAGATAGTTCTGTAGATGGTGGGAAATCGATAAAAAGGAAGGCTGTTTCGGAAAGTTTTATCTGCCAAGCAGCTTTTGGATCTCCAGGTCAAGGAGCCTGAGTCATTTCTTTTAGATCAAACACTTTGATGACATGAAAAACGTGGTGCTGTGGCACCCTATGGAAAGGGGATGAAATGAAGACTATCTGGGAAAATTTTATCTGCCAAGTGGTCTTATGCCATACAGCCTACAATTTGCCAAAGAAGGGTATTTCTTAATAGATGTGGTGATTGCAGATAGAGCAGTTGAATGGGGGCAAACTCTTACCATTGCAACCTGTAAACACTGACAACTAATCACCGTGTCTTTTTCATGTATCTTTCTATTGATTTAATGAAAGAACATACATGTAATAATCATATTTATAACTTCCAAATGAATAAGCATTGTATCAGTAGTATATTGAATGTCTTTCAGTACTTCAGAATGAGGCTCAAACTTTCATCAAATGCACTATACAAACTACTCTCTTGATCCCTACATTGTACCCATACAAATCTCCTTTTACCATAAAGTAACATCAGTTTTGTCTAGTTTTGAAAATGAAGCACCTAAGTTATGCTGTCATATTCATTCTAATTCACCAGTCAGCCCCCAAATTACCAAGTGATATATAAACAAGAAATGTGGGATAAAATGTTATACTGCCTTGGCAACCACCCAAGCAAATTTGGAGAGTAGCTTTCTTCAGTGATCTCCTGTAAAAGATAACCCATCTGTCGGACACAGATAATGTACTATCAGACAGTCTGATTAAGGCAATTCATAGAGCATGCATAGCAGCCATATCCCTATGTCTTCTGATATCTGACTTCAGTCTGGGGACAGCCATACAAGAAACAGTTCACCTCTCAATAGTAAACTGAGCTACCCAACTTTTTAAACAGAGTCAACAATGTCCTTTTAAGACCTTTAGAAAACAATGTGCTTCGCACATTTTCCCTGATTATTTTACTTCAAATGGTTTTACAAAAAAGCAGTAAAAGGCAAAACAGAACTGATCTTGTATATTTATTCTGGCCCAGACAGCCAAGTTTCTCAAACCTCAAAGAGAAGATTACTTACTTCCTTCACTTAATACCTCTTTTAGTACCAAGGCAGGTTTTAACACTTGAGTGGATACAGCTCATGGTTCAGAATTTAGAGTGTTTTTTTCCCAAAAGAGAGCTGCTGTCTGCCCAAGACTTAAAGCCCTTCAAGAAGTGAGATAACATTCTACTAGAAATAATTATCTATTAAAATGGAGAATGTTTGAATGTGAACACCATGATCATATACCACTTCAGGTTCCATTTGCACACATTTTAAATTAACTTTCTGATTTTTTTTTCTTTTTGTTCTTATTCATCCATGAAGGCACAGTGCTTGGACTTCTCAGCAGGCCTTACTTGAGAGCTGCTGCTGACTTCTAGGCCTACAGTCAAACAATTTCCCAAGGGAATTTTGCACCTCAGAGTTTTATACCCCATTTAGGACTTAAAATTATTCTGGAAACCTTGACAAAGTCTCACTTTCAGCCAGTGTAAACTGCGCCCTTGAAATTAACACAAGGAAAGTTAACTTCCTGTTGACTGTTGTATCAGTGAGCAGAGTGGTGTGACTTCTACACCATTTTTGATAAAGGCAAATAACCTCTTTGTACTAGTTCTTCATTCACAACAAAACTATGTCAGTCATTACCTAAATCAATATATCCAATACCCTAGATCCTCTTTTTCTATTCTTATCAACAAGAAGAATTCAAATTGATGGTCAACTTTATTAAGGTATTTATAAACTAAGCACATACCTCTCAACTGAACTTGATTTTGCAGAGATTCCATGATTTTGCCTCATATTTTTGCCCTGATTGTTGTAATATTTTTGATTTTCTGTTTAATTACTGAGGATTACAGCCAATCAACAATGGCAGCCATTAGGGTTTAATACTTCTTTTTTTCTGAAAATGTGTGTTGATGCAAAGCCTGTTGTTCTGTTCACTTTTTTAAAGGAAATAAATGTAATATTTAAAAAAATGTCCCTGGTTTTAGGACTTTGTCACCCCATTATTATTATTATTATTATTATTATTTGATTTGTCTGGAAGTCTTGAGCAAAACAGTTGAGAGGTAGAAGTATAGAAAAAGACACCTGAGGCTTCTAAGCACACTCTAGGAGCACTCAAAAATCCAAGGAAAAAGAGAGCAAAGAATGACTGGGGTAAATGGAAAGTTGAGTTCTTTCAGAGGAGTGAGACCCATATCATGTAGGGCCAAGAACACCAAAACAAAAAACACAGAGATGATGTATACCAAAATAATTTGTCTGAGTAGGGTCTGAAAGACCACAGTGATACGTTCGTATTTGGAAGCACCAGTAAGTAATTGGACAACAGAGTTTTGTAACAGCTGCAACTGGTCATGTTCTGGGTCAGGACCTACATATAATGAGTTGAAAGAGTCCAAATAAGATGGGATTAGGGCAGGCACAGCCACAGAAAGATCTTATGGCAGAAAAAGGGTATTTGATGCAGACAACATTCACTGATGAAAACAAAGTAGTCTAACAACAGAGGACATCTTGTCCTTAAATATCAATCGGCTGTCAATGATCTCACCAAAATTTCTAAACTTCTGAACAAAGCCAGTTTGTCATCTCCAAAAACAATAATGAAAGTTAAAACTGGACAGTCAAAATCTCTCAAGGTAGAGTAAATTGCTGTAGATGCCATATTGGAGGTGCTGAGCTTAAAGTGATTACAACTCATCCAGTTTTAAATACCTTCCACTTCATTACCAAGTGATTAATTTGACAATAGGTATATTGTCCGAGGTAGGGAACAGTAATATTGCATATCACCTGCATAGAAGTGATACTGTAAATCCCTCTCCCAAATAAGCACCCTTAATCAAAGCATGCGAATAAAAAACAGCAATGGACCAAAAATCAAGCCCATTGAGACACTGGAAATGATTTGGCAACCAAAAGAGGTACTGATGCCAGAAATGATTTTTTGAGCATGTCCAGAAAGATAGGAGGAAAACCATTCTAGAACAGTAACTGCAGCCCTAAGGTAAGTCTTTAAGTGATCAAGCAGAAGTTAGTGATTCACGTAGCAAACGAAGGATGAGAGACCAAGAAAGAGCAAGATAAAATAATAATGTAAATCACTCAGCCAATTATCATTAGGAGACAAGTCTTTTACAGCATGGGCTCTAGAACACCAGTTCCTGGTGGGTAGTGCTTGCATTAGATTATAGTTCCAAATGCATACTGTTTCAAACAGCCATTAAAGCACACTAATCTAGACCAGTAGTGGCTTCCACTGCCTTTTTTCAAATTATTAAATGCTGTAGCCTTTTGTAGTTCATAATTCATAGGTAAGAACTAGGCTAGCTGTCCTTGTGAACCATTTTAAGCCTAGCCAATTCTCTTTAGTAAGAATCAAACTCTGTGCCTCTTGTCTGTGATGTAAACACCTTAACCATTATACCAATCCCTTGGTAATCCTGCTTCTTTGTTTATGGTTATGTTTACCAAATACTACAAGAATGATATGGCACTACATATAGAGGTAATTGTCTTAATCAAGGCATGCTTGCTGAAGCATACACTTGACTTCTATATGCAGGGGATCATATTCTACCCATTAGACACAGTGAAGATAGGGACAGTGGAATGCAATAATACAGTTGTGTGGGGTACTCAGTGTAACAGTCGATGATTAAAGTGTCCCTGTCTACTTAGTGCAATTCAACCTCCCTCATTGTATCTCCTTTTTATCTTAAACAGGAGATTTTGTTGTTTGTTATTATTACTGGTGTAAGAATCTGCTGCATGTAACAGTCAGGGTTGTTAGCCAATTTATGTCCACCAGGGTAATATGGAGGATTAGCCTTTTTGGCAAGAAAAGGTCCTGATAACAGGATAAAAAACATCATCTATAAGTTGCATCATAAGTCACTATGACATTACAGCCTTGTCTTACCTGTCCCCCCACACACACACACACACAGTATGGTGTATTAGTCCTTTGTTTGGGATAAGTTCCAAACTGGAAGACTGCAAAGTGTGATAGTTGTTCTTTGCATAATATGTCTTCTGTCATGAAGTAGAAATTATTAATGTGGAGATACTAATGGATACTGTATAAAAGAAAAGAAAAGAAAAAAAAAACAATAGCATGGTGATTTTTTTGAGAGAGTGGCAATGTCCGTATGTACCACTATAGACAGCGAGTGACAGGAAGAAATTTATTAAAATTTCTCTCTACTAATAATAACTTGTGCATTTGAATTATATTTTCATAATGGTTTGCAGAGCTGTTGTGGCTTATGACTTCCCAGACACACGCCATGGTAGCTGTGACCAATCTGCATACAATATGTGTACAGCCAATTACAGCACTGGGATTGTGCATTATTGCTCACCACAGAGTATAAAATGCTTTCTACAAGTCTTAGGTTGATACTCTCAGAGAGAGCTGTTTAATTCATCCAACAATGCGAAGAACACTTCACTCATTTAGTGTTAGAGGGAGTACCCCCTACAGCTACACTATTTTGTTTTATAAAATGTTTCAGATGCTCATTATAAACCTGTAACTTGGAATATAGCTCAAGTTTTTGATTAAGATATAGTCAAAGTAAAATATAAAATATGGATTCCCTGGTGATGGAGAGAATAAAGAAATTTATATCCAAGAATAATTCTTATACATATTCTATTACTATATATTTCATATTTCTGTTACTGGATTTCAGTGCTGTAAGTAAGTAAGTACAGTAAGTGAACAAACAATCAAAAAATACAATAATATCTCTCTGGCAATGGGGTCAGTAAATACAACTATATCAAGACTAATTCTTCTGCATATTCTAATACTGTCCATTTCACAATTCTACTGATGGAATTCACAGTTGCACTAAACCAAACAGTAATATCTTGATTATAGGTTTATTAAAATGAGACAGTACCTTCCAAGGACCTGTTCTTTCATCTTTACTTTGAGCACAAATCATGGTACTGGATATACCAGCATTCCAAAACAGACTGCTGTTGCACTTCATAGAGTCAAGTATCCCCATGTTGAGTTCTTTCAGGTTGTTTGAAAGGGATCCATGCTCGGCAGTTACACCCCAGCCAAAAACTGAGCAAGCGGTTTGTGGACGTAGGCTGTGAGCTTTCTTGGGGAGGTTAATAGTTTTCACATAGCGATTCAATTTGGCCTTGGATTCTAGCTGTGTTTATGAATACAAAGATTACAGTTAATAAACAAACAATGTCTACTGTCATCACGTTAATACCAGACTGTTGGTGCATACTAACGTTACATCTGTTGGTGGAAGGAGAGAACCTTATCTTCATTCCTGCTATTTTACTGTAATATGTCCAGGGTTTTAAAGGACGTATGTACTTTATATCTAATCCTTTCTATATATGTGAGCAAAAATAGAAACAAACACTAAAAAGACAGTAAAATCTGACAGGCACATGGAATAAAAAAAATATTATGCAGATGAAAATGAAATCTTAAAAGTAACTTTAGTAGAAAACACTGCGGGTGAGTTACTAAGATGTTTATAGCATACATAAAATGTTTCAGATGAGTTATAAGCTTTTTAAGTGACTAAAAAAGATGAAAGAATAATGCACCCATACATAATTTACTAGCCCCAAATCCCATCCTATCCTACAATAATATTGTTCAATACTTTTTGGAGGAGTTTTAGAGTCACTGCACGGAAGAATAATATTTGTTTCTTTGTTCATATGCCTAAGAATAGTGACAAAGTTGTCAGAATATTTTAGATCAGTCAGTTTCATATTTCTTATGTGAATTTCACAGAGAGGGTATCACAGTAGCTCTGCAAGTAGTGCTGTCGACTCACAGCAAGAGGTTCTCCGGTTCAATTCTCGGCTGGGATGCCTTTTGTGCAGAGTCTGCATGTCCTTCCTATGTTCACGTGGGTTTTTTCCAGGTTCTCTGGTTTCCTCCCACATTCCATTGACATGCATTAGGTGGACTGAACATTGTAAATTGGTCGTAGGTGTGAGTGTGCATGTGCATGTGAGGTATGGAAGAACAAGAGCAGCAGGGCTAATCACCCAACTGTTGAAGTATCACTCTGACCCAATGTGCAAAAATGGGAGGAAGGGGTTGTGGTGGATGGAATTTCATAGAAACATCACAGGAGGACAGCATGACAAAAATGGTGGATTTTACAGTCAGATTGATTTGCTGACTTACAGCTGTCATTTGCTTGCCATATAGCATGTAATGTTAGATTCTAATTCCTGTAGGACAGAGGTGGAGATGGGGCCTCATAAATTATCTCTGGGTACATCATTTTCTGTTCTTACCTTAATAAGCACAATGTCACTTTCAAATGATGATGCATCAAAGTTGGGATGAATACAGTACTGCTTTATTGCAAACCTCTGTACATGACTTGATGACTTCAAGTTGTGAATGCCAAGCAAAACTGTATCTGGAAGGTTCTTCCTGCAATAGAAAAGCATTCATACGGTTAAAAAGCAAAATGTGCTGAAGAAAGATTGAAGAAAAAACATTTCTGTCATTTACAATGATTGCATACACTTTGCCCACAATACACATAAATACAACAATGGCAAATTTCACCATTGCAAATTTATCCTATAATTATGCAGAGCACTAAATATTCATTTTGCTGATCTGACATAAGTGATCAGAGATTAGAAAGGAGAGTGGGAGCAAATGACGGCAATAAACACGTTATGGGAAATCGATCACAGGGTTATGTACAATGGTGGACCGTGGATCACATTGCCGAATGATCACAGTGTCAAATGGCTAAACATTGAGTTGTTAATATCAACACTCATAACATCAAATTAACAAAAACATTATTTTGTTTGCAGGGTCAAGCAGTCTTGCATTCCTCATACCCCATGCTAATAAGATAAACCAACTCAGACCACACTACAGTGAGGAAATGGCAAATTCCCCATTCCCTGTTGTTCTGCGATCTCACATAATGCAATTCCCATATACATCTCTGCGTTGGTATTATGGGCATTAGTATTAATGGTTCAGTACTTATCCATTTCACAATGTGACAAGCATCTGTACAAAGGTATGAGAAAAAGGCAAAACGACAAGAATGCTAGTGTGACTGAGTAGGCACAGGACACTGACAATTAGGCAAAAGACAGGGCCTACAATAAGTGGAAAGTAGGGTAGGCCCAATATAAGGAGGACAGCAAAAAAGAACACCGATGGTGAGGGCTGGAAATGGTAAAGTGGATGTGGAATTATCATAAGGAATCAAGAAGGGACACAAAGGATTTTTTAGGTATGTAGCAGAAAGAAGGAAAGGAGGAAGGAGTAGATCTTAAATTCTGAGCAAAGATAGGTAGAGAGATCAAAGAAGACCGTGAAAAAGCAGATGAACTGAATGAATAACAAACAACTATGAAAAGAAATCAGGCCGAAGCCATAAAAACAACGCCAGTTCCTTTTTTGAAAATTTAATACAGCTTAGCGCCTCGGCATAATAGCCTTCAATGAACATAAATTACAGAACACACCCACTCATATAAATATCCCAATCAATTAAACAATCATGTTAAATTAATCAATTATATATATAAAAAGTTTTAAAGGTACCATATACTATATAATACAATATATATAAAAAAACTACATACATTTAGAGAATCACAATAAACTTTTCCAATTCATTTCTAAATTTAGACCATTAGGTGACATAGTATTATATTTTAATATATAGATAGCTTCCTTATACAGTAAAATGTTTTTTATTAATCTATCGTCACCTTTTTTAACTAATACTTTTTCAAGAACACAACATTCAAAAACATCTACGCTACCACTATGTACTTCTATAAAATGAGAAGCAATTGGACTTTCTAATATACCTCTTTTTATATCCCTAATATGTTCTTGCATTCTCGTTTTAAATTTTCTTTTTGTTTCTCCTATATAAAAAAGCTTACACGGACATTTAATACAGTAAATAATACCTACAGAATTACACGAAAACACATTATTTGGTTTATACATGATGTCATTAATTTTATCAAAATATGGCCTTACATATTTACATATACTACATTTATTACAAGCAAAAGTACCATATGTTTGTATATTATGATAAACTTGACTATTAGGAAAAATATAATAAGCCTTAATTAATTTATCTGATAGATTTTGTCCTCTCTTAAAGGCTATTTTTGGAATATTAGGAAAAAGTTTACAAAGATTTCTATCAGATACCAAAAATTTCCAAAAATATTTAATAATTTTCCAAATTTTATTACTAAAAATATTGTATGTAGTAACAAAATAGATATCTTTAATTTCTTGATCAGAATTTCTTAAGCTATCATTTTTTATATTAATACTGTCAATGTTATTAACATATGGTAAAAAATTATCATCTTCTTTATTCTTATTATTTCCTAAATGATAAACTTTATTGTTATTATTATTATATAATAGTTTATCAATGGACATATTCAATAATTCCATACTATAACCTCTTTTTAAAAACATATTAATACAGTCATAAATATTTTTTTCTAGGTCTATTTCATTATTGCATAATCTTGATAATCTAATAATTTCTCCATATGGTAAAGACAACAATGTATGTGGAGGATGACAACTAGTTCCATTAAGGAATTGATTTCCATCAGAAAATTTACGATACACTGTTGTCAGAATCTTTTTACCTACTTCTCCTTGTAGTAAAATATCCAAATAATGGATTTTATTCCCAAATTGTAAACCATCAAAATGTAAATTGAATCTATTATTATTTAAATCTGAAAAAAATTCATGAACATGTTCAACACCACCACTACAGAGAAAAATAAGATCATCTATGTAGCGGTAGTAAAAAAGTACATGATTTTTAAAGAATTCATTAGTATACACATATTCCAATTCATATTTACCCATAAATAAATTCGCATACATGGGGGCAAAAGATGCCCCCATAGCTGTTCCTTTAATTTGATGGTAAACAGTTTCATTAAAACTAAAAAAATTATTTGATAAACAAAAAGAAGTTAGATCTATAATGAAATGAGTAGCAGGACTATCTCCTAGAAAATAATGTAAAGCCTGTAGACCATCTGAATGTTTAATATTTGTGTATAAACTGACTACATCAATACTTATCCAAAACATATTATCTGTCCAAATAACTTCACTAATCTTATTAATAAAATCAAAAGAGTCTCGTATATAAGACTCTAATTTTTGTACATGTGGTAGCAGATGATTATGTATAACAATGCCTATATTCCGACAAAAATAATTACTAGCTGAAACTATAGGGCGGCCAGGCGGATCTATCATATTTTTGTGTAATTTTGGAAGGCAGTAAAAAGTGGCCAAATTACAGTTATCTACACAAAATTTTCTATCCATATCTTGTTTAGAAAAATATCCTAACCTAACACCTTTATTCAATAAGTGTGTATATTCTTTCATTGCATTAAGATAACTATCAAGGTTACTAACTTCATAGGTTAAAGAATCATTAATCAGTAAGGTGTGAACTGAATGAATACTCTGCTTTAGCCTTCACAAAGGAGAGTGTTATGCTGGTAGTGAAGCAGTGGAATATAGGAAGAACAGTGAGAAGACACCAGGATACAGACAGAGGGGGTTGAGGGGGAACTGACTGCCTTTAGGATGGATAAAGCACAAGGACCTGAGAAGAAAACTCTCAATATCTTCAGAAATCTGGCCAACGCCTTGGCAGACCCCTTGATGGAGATATTAAACAGATCACTCACTGGCTCTTTCAGAAATGCCAGAGGACTGGAAGACAGGAACTGTGATGTCATTACACAACAGGGAGCAGAAAAGGTTTGGTGAACTATAGGCCTGTTAGCCTAAAAACAGAGACAGTGAAACTGACAGAGAAAATCCGTAGGGTGAGGCTGGTAACATCTTTAGTCAACAACAATCTCCAGGACAGCAACACACATGGAGTCAAGGCCAGATGGTGAACTTAACAAGTGATTACCAATAGGCATGGTCTAGCTGCACTTCTGCAAAGCCTTTGTATCAATATTACATAGGAGTATGACAGGAAAATTGGAATGGCGGGTGAAGGACCATGTCTGGAGAGCTGCAGGAGTGAATAATAGGGCCGAGAGGGATGTGGTAAGAAAGACAATGTCAGAGATTAGGACAGCAGCAAGTACAGTACCACAGACTATCCTCAGTCCAGTATCCATCCTCTTTAATGATGATACAAAGACAGATGAAGCAGCATAGGATGTGGGGAAGAGTCTAGCAAAGGATTTGAAAGGGCTGAACATGTGGGCAGAAACATGGGAATTGATGTCGCTGCAAGCAAGTATTACACTTAAGCCATGATAATCCTTGTAGGAAACCCTGGCTGAGAAAAATGCAACCACGTGACTCTCAACCTCAATGTATTAAAAATCATATAACTGACCTTTAAAAATAATAGCAGAGGGCATTCTTACTTTTCACAACAGAAGTTCTTTATATAGTAGACCCAACAGAATTAGTTGTAGTGAATCTTTGTATAGTATGCACTCATAAACAGGTCTGACTTTTTGAGAAACATCATAAATGTAGGAGAAGCAAGGCTAAGTCCATGGGGAAAAATCATAGTGCTATGTTAAAGCACAGGCGATGAGACGTATGAGTGGAATCAAAAACAAAAGAACAAGGAAAGGATCTCATGCTGTTGATCTACCTGGACTGGACCACTGTGAGAAGAGTGAGAGGGTAGTAGGAACAAGGAAAGGATCTCATGCTGTTGATCTACCTGGACTGGACCACTGTGAGAAGAGTGAGAGGGTAGTAGCTGCAGCAAACAGAATGCTGGGGAGTCTCTACATGGGTGGGAAATTCCAGAGGCAAAAAGGTAGCAATGCCTCCACTCTAAAGTGCCTTGGTCAGATCACAGCTCGAGTAATACATGCAGTTTTGGAGGCCATTTAAGTAAAAGGACCTCAGACAGATAGAAGAAATTCAAAGCAAGGCTACTAGAAAGATGCATGGGATAGAGGGGAATGAATATGAACACAGGCTAAAAGAGCTAGTGCTCTTTGTACCTGAGACCAGGCAAGGCAAAAGAAATACAGCATTTGGTCAACAAGAACGTGTCAGGAAGATGTGGTGTCATTCTAAACAGGAAGAACAGAGACAGCAAAGATGAGGGCCTAGGAATTGGTCTGTAGGGACTAACTACTCCCTGGATCTCTGATAGTGCTTTTCCAAAGAGCAGATTGTGGGCCCATGCTGGAATCGTTGGTAGAAACTGAATCTACAGAGGCATTCAAGAGGATCGGGGCAGGTGGAAATACCATAAGGGAGATGGTAAGGATGGAGGGAATGTAGAATGGTTAAAGCCCAAAAGGTCAGACTATACTGGTGTATTGCCTTCTTCTGACATTAAGCAGATGTAATGCAATATTTAATACTATGCAGTATAGCCATTCTTTCAGCTGCCTTCTTTGCTCAGCCAGTACTGAACATTGGGAGAACCTGATCCAGAAGTGTGGCAAAGAGATTCTTTTCCCACAGATTCACCCTGTCTTGCTCCAGCTTTACTCATTTTTTCCTGGACAGTTTTGATTGGTTCTAAGTCCAGATTTACCCTACAATGCAAGAAATAAGGACTGCTTGATAACAGCAGTCAAATGTAAAGTAATCAACTGCATGTGCTATGGTCGGAGCATTTACTTCAGGAACACTAGTGACAAGTTTTCAGGGTTTCCTTTATCTGTACAAGGTGTGAAAAGCAGTATGTGAAATAAGCATTTGTCAATGCTGAACACAAAACTGCAAATGAGGAGCAGTGTTGCAACCATGGTTGAAGATGGACACTCAGCAAATGAGAGTATAATGCAGTGGGAATATGAAAAAATAAAATGTCCACCTTATTCTAAACTTTGTAGTATGGTAGGCCTGTGGTTAAGAGAAAGAGAAGTCACTTCCCTGATGCAAATCACAGTGCCTGCCATTGTGTGTAAATGACAATGGTACTGTGAAGGATGAACTGCATTTTTAGTGCTAAGAATAAATTCATATACTCACAGCTCCGTTGGTTATAACAGTAGTAATAGAATTTGCATTTGTTGGTATTATGGCTGCTTTTCAGGGAGTAAAGTATTAAAAATATTTATAACTGAACAGGAAGGTGACTATGCAAAATAAATGCAATTATTTTTGATGTTGAAAAGACAGTTTGTCCTGTATCCAAAAATGATAGTTACCACATATGTGAAGAACTGGCTATTCCTTCACTTTTGAAAACTGTTGCAGTATATGAGTGCATGCATACATATCTACATCAATATTTATATCTATATCTATATTTACATACACACACATATATATATATATATATATATATATATATATATATATGGTTTCACTTTATAATTTCAAAATACTGAAATATCGAATTTCAGTATTTCAAAACTATAAAGTCAAATGTTCTGAATGAAACCCCAAAACTGCGAAAATCTAAATCGTGAACGTAAACACACCATACACAACACAACATATACACCATCCTACCAACACTACAACACACAAAACACATGCAAAGACAAAAACACAAATTGCCCCCCAACTTATACTTACTAACTCTGAGATCGCACCAAACAGAAAAAGACAGCAAACTCACTAGACACTCTACAGTCCCCTCTCACACACACACAAACATCACATATATACAAACATCACCACTTTCAACACTTAAACACTCATACTTTTGCCTGTCTACCCTAACCCACACCTAAAACTTCCAAACACACTCACATACACTCAAACAGCTACCCAAAACCCTTACAGAATAGTTATTTACCTTAAATTCCAGCCAAATCCACACACTGAACCATACATCATTCACACAATACATCCCACATCATGAACATTCGACATTTCTGGATTCACGGTTATGAAGTTTCACGATTTTGAAACTTTGACTTTATGGTCTCGAAATACATGAGATTATAAAGTGAAACTATATATATATATATATATATATATATATATATATATATATATATATATATATATCTCAATTATCTGCTTTTATGTCTACATACACACATAAGAGTACTCTTTTTTATTAACTGGGTTGAGGCCCATATTCAATAGAAGCCCAGCATTAATGTCTGGTTAAATGACTTGTTCAGAATTATATGGTATGCAAACCTAGATCTACTGAATGAAGCTTGGCTGCAGGTTATAGCCTTCATCATGTGTGC
Source organism: Protopterus annectens (assembly GCF_019279795.1). Taxonomy (NCBI): domain Eukaryota; kingdom Metazoa; phylum Chordata; order Ceratodontiformes; family Protopteridae; genus Protopterus; species Protopterus annectens. The sequence goes on along the minus strand of NC_056747.1, from coordinate 306,648,201 downwards.
TGTCTTTAAGAAGCTGCCTTCAAGAAATTAAATTTTAAATGAAAAGCAAGTGGACCAACAATAAGTATATATCAGATCAGTCAGCTTTAGCAGCTACTTACCCCAGCAGCTGTTCCACCTTCATGTTTTGCTTTATACTAGTTTGCAAACCTCTTCCTTCCTACTAAGGATGCCCCATTCACAGCTCACTATGCATTTCAATAAAACATTTCATCTCTTTTCTTCTTTTTTAACAACTTCATTCAAAATTTTAAACATTCAAAACTTTTAAACATTAAGAGATATTTATTACTTTGGTATCCATGACAAAATTGCATATCCTTTCAAAGATAAACACCACGACATCCCAAATGAACTCTTCAAATTTAAATAAACTTTTCAAATTACTGCTTTTAGAATAGTCACTGAATTGCAAAGTATTCAATTGCAAAGCCTACCACAAAGAGCCAAGTAGTAACAAGCCTCAGTTACTATACCCATCTGCTAGTTAGCCTCAGGTTACAGGATATAGAAAAGGAAGCCATTTGCTCAGATACCACTGACACTTATCACCTTCACTCAATAATTCTACCATCATAGTCAAATCATCCATTAAGCTGTGTAACTCCTCTAACCTAGAAGTTTTTTTTTTCAGTTCTTGACAATCATTTTTTTTTTTTATTTTGCTAAAAACAAACTTATTCCCAGGAATGCCTCTTCATACTTCATCTACTTGTCACCTTCTGTAATATCTAGAAAAATGCCAGTGTAGAAGGAATTACTTGTTCAGGTCATAGCTCCTTAGTAAAGTCTTCTAATTGTCATTTAAAACTTCCCACTTTTGTCTACTCCTAAAATATATGCCGCCACGTTCCTAATAACCATCCAAACACCTCTATTACTGCCCCAACACATTTAAAAACATATCTATGGAGGCATTTCCAGATAAATATCTGAAACTTTTGGGGTGGGTGGCATCCCTTTCAACTAGGTTGTCCCGGCTCATTTATGAATTTGCCCCAGATAGGCATATGTCACATATCAAGTATTGTGTATAGTACTTGTCTATAAATGTCCAATAACCCTGTATAAACCAAGTAATTTACCCCTATTGTCACGAAGAGTTGCTGAAATCTCTGCCAAATAATAAAGGCTGTAGTAACCATTTTAATTCAGGCAAGTGCCAGGAGTCTGGATGCCTATCAAGCTATTCAATCTCACCCCTGCTAAGGAATTTAATCTTTACATGGGCCAAAAGAAACCCCCAGAACTCAATTCCAAATGTTCTCCAAAATCCAGTTATGTGCCCCTGCTACTTTTCTTAAAAATCTTTGACTGGAATTCATAAATCCTAGACCAAAATACTGCCCAAGGTATTGCCCGCCTTGTTTGTGAATTAAGCCCCACACCAAAACCTTTCACATCAGAGATAACTATTATGTGCTCCAAATATCTACCTTTAGCTGTGCAACTCAAATAACCATAAACCTCTGGTAAAACTAAGCCTTTCCACTCCCTAGGTAACAACAATCTGTCCCCTGACATCCTGTGCTTCACCTGCCCCCAGATAAATGTAAACATAGCACTCTTTTTTACCCTTCCTAGAAAGTAGAAATGTCAAGGGTAAAACAAACATTTTTACCACTTAAATCTTAACTCCAAGTGCATTAGTCTTCATTTTCCTTCACCAGTTCATTCCTTGCTTTTCCATTTTAACTTTTAAAGTTATTTTGACTGCAACAAGTAGACGATGAATAAATACTTATATATCTAGCAGGAATTTTTCATAATTGCAGGAAGCATCTTTCCAGTTTAGGAGATGAAGCATAACCGTTACTGCATGTATTTTATCAGTATTAGCTCTGCAGCCTGAATACTTCCCAGGCTTAATGAAAGTTCAGTAAAAGTATCTAAGTGAGCCTCTGGGTCAGTAATGTACATTGAAAATTTGTCCAAATATAATGCTGGCTATACCTCATTTCCCCCAAACTTCAACCCCCCCCCCACAGTTGTTCATGTAAAGGTCACCAATAGTGGCTCCAACTGCAAAGTAAACAAGAGAGGAGACAATGGACAGCCTTGGCAGGTATCCCATGTAGCTGAAATGATGCTCACAATTCTTCCTTTACCTTAATACATGCATAGGCTCCAATACAAGTGTTTCTTAAAAGGAACACAAACCTTTCAGGAAAACAAAACAAAACACTTCCAATACCCTAAACAAGTTTGGGCTGTAGATATTACCAAACACAGTCTAAAGAACATTATCAAATGTTTGCCTTACCAGGACACATGGACACACAGACACGCAGACACACACACACACACACACACACACACACACACACACACACACACACACACACACACACTTAGCTGGGACCAGCGTGAATGCCAACAATGCCTTTATCTTACAGTCCTGATAGAAGGCCAAACTGGTCAATACAAACGTCTACTCAGTAGACTTACTGTGACACCTGTGCCCTGGCCCAGCAATCAAGGAGCCTCAATCCTCAACACTAACACCAGTGAGGGGCGTCTAATATAGCAGGAAAGGATAACAAATGCACACAGTAAAGTGCAATTTCCCTTAAGAGCACACAGAGATCACAGTCAGTTTGGGGTTGGTCGCTCCCTTGCTCTCCAGGTCCCCAATAAGATTCCCCACTGACACACACACACTTTGAAAAGAGTTTATATAACCACACAGACAATCCTGGGGAAGGCTGGCACAGGTTCTCCAGCCGTGCCCCCTTTTCCCAGACTATATGGTAGAAATCACTGCCACCACCCAGCTAATAATTATCAGCTGCCCAAAGGCCCTTAAAAGGGTGTCCAATTATTACTGTGCAATATTATTATCCAATTGGTAGTATAACTAAACAGTCAAGGCTTATTAGAGTGACTTGGTACAGGATCACTATATACATGCAATGTACTCTTAGAGCTTAACTTATCTCTACACAAAACAGCCACAGTTGAAAGGTTTTAAAATATTTAATAATAAATAATAAAAACACAAGACAATACTTTTTACTACACAGTGCTAGTCAAGAGTTCAGAGATCACAGAGAAACACTTAGTCTAATCTTTCTAGTTTCTAGCTATTAATAAGAGAAAACACAAGTCTAAGATAAACTTACATATAGAGCAAGGCAGTGCTGAGTTGGATGGTCATGACAAAAATGCTTAATGCTCTCTGATTCTCTCTGTTTTTAAAATCACATTTCTGGTTCACATTACATCATTCTTCACACTTCCCTGGGTTACATTACATCATTCTTCACACTTCCCTGGGTTCCCAGGCTAACAGAAACTACATTTACATTCTTCACCTCTGGGCAGGAACCAGAGCAATAAAGGGCATTTATGCATGCAAATTCTGTCCATTAAATCTGGACTTAAAACAATAGCAAGAATCCCTTCATCTAGACTGGCTTAGGCTGTGTTTACATCAAAGGGTCACAACATGCTTTACTTGGTCAGTAGAGTGCACTGTTGTTACATTATTTTCCAGTTCTACAGGTAACACTATGTTTACCATTTAAGACAACAAGCCTGTGGTTTACAATAATATTTACAGATGACAGAATTATTTACAAAATTCTATCTGGCTAGGCTGGCAGCCTTCACCTATCTTTACCCAATCTTCACACTTACCTTCTTTTGGTATTATACATAAAGTTGCCTCTATCCACAATTGTCACACCTCTTAACTACTTGAAACTTCATTCATTACCTCCAACAATCTATGCTTGACTCAGTCTCCCCTACCAGTGAAACTCCAGCATCAATCCTTCTGGTACTAGTATCTTACTCTGTAACCTGTTCCAGTGCTTCCACATTTACTGGTGCCATCAAAGCATTTTCTTGCTGTGGGATGTACTTGGGCAGCTTCAGTCCACTCAAAAATTGTTCCAAGTTTTTCTCCTCACTTCAAAAAGGTAGGCATAATAGTCCTAAAAGACTCTTAAAATATAAATATGGTCTTCCTCTATTAACACTGGGGTTTCTTATTTGGCAACTCTAAGGCTTTGGCTATCCACTCATTCCAGTGGAACACTGGAAGCTTGTACTCTGACTTCCAATGGCTGCATCCTAAGCATTTTGAAAAAAAATCAAGTTAAATCCTCACAGCTCAAACAAATGTTCATATTTATAGAACTATAAGTGTTACTAAAGATGTACAAATGAAAAATTGTTCAGCACAAACAAGTCTTTACAGTGGTAACATTCATAAGACTTTGGGTCTTAAAATAGATTTCATAAATCATAATGAACAACGTAAATATTATTTTTGTAATTTCTATAAACAACTTATACTTCCTCAGTAACTATTCAAACAACTCACAAACTATCAGCAGTATTTTGTTTCAACATGTGTAAGATTTCATATGACACTAAGCGATTCTGTTTGTGTTGCTTGGTTGTTGAGGTGTTATGGGAAAATATGAAAATTATGGAATTATAAATAAATAGTAAACTAACAGCACTTAATATCTCTTCAGCTGCATTAGACAGAGATCAAGTATCAATACAGCTGTACTGTCCATCATTTAAGCTTTAAGGTGTAACCTTTCAAGGGCTTGTATATAACATGGTTTGGTTATTATTAATGTAGATGTTAACAGGCAATATTAGATCCCCAGATGTACCACTAGGCAGATCCTGGAGGCATATAAAGAAGTTATGTACTTATAACATTTCATCTGTGTTGTCGATCTTCATTCTTTCCTCACAAATGGTTTTGATTCTGATCCGTTGGATCTGACTCGGACGATGCTACAGTTAACAGCCACCAGATCTCTCAAGCTTCTCCCTTAGCCACAATGCACCCTGCCAAATACATCAGATCTTGTTTGTTGCTATATAGTGTAAAAGGATAGAGATATGGGAAGCCATATCCAAAGTCATATAAACATGTAAATGTGACTATTCAGAGACCATGTAACTATTCGTTCTTCCAGAAGTCATGGACAGTGGTAGGTGGGAGTGGATGTGAGGAAAGAATGAAGATCAGCAACACAAATGGAATGCTATGGTAAGTACATAACTTCCTTATCTGATGTTGTCAGTCTTCATTCTAGCCTCACGAATGGGACAGCATCCCTATCTACTTGAATTTAGGGTGGACTCAAGGAAGGATATTCCTGAGCACCATATAACCAAATGATGCTCTACCTCTGGAGACCAGATCCAATTTGTAATGAGTAATAAAGGTATGAGGAGTAGTCCAAGTTGCTGCTGCACAAATGTCATCCATAGACATTCTAGACTGAAAACTGTGGAAGTAGCCACAGATCTAGTAGAATGTGCCTTCAAAGGATGTGTGAGAGGAATGCCAAATTTAGTACAGACAAAGGAGATGCAATTTGTCAACCACTTTGATAGAGTAATTTTAAAAGCAGACACTCCCAATTTTGGTCTATGCAAATAGAAATGCAATTGCCTATGAACATCCAGTAAATGTAAAATATATTCTCCTTTGTTGGTAAATTTAGGAAAAAATATTGACAAATTGCTAGAACTATTTATGTTGGATTCTGACATCAACTTTAGAAGAAAGGATGGATTGGTACATAAGGTCACTCTATCTTTGTGAAAAACCAAGTAATCAGGTTTAGAAGATAGTGCATGGATCACGTAAATCCTGCTTGCGGAAGTGATGGCAACCAAAAAGTGGTCTTCCAAGAAAGAAATTTAGGGTCACATGTAGCTGCTGGTTCAAATTGAGATTGTGGAAGAGACTGCAGCATTAAATTTAGGTTGCATGGAGGTGTAAGGTCTTTAAAAGGAGGTTTTAGAAGGCCTTGCTCAACTTGTGAGATGCTATGGGTGTGCCATTCAAACCTGTATGATAATTTAATATTGCTGCTGACTGTACCCTAATGGTTGAGGTACTAGCACCATTCTGAAAAAGGTGATCAAGGAAATCTAAGATGTGATAAACAGAGGCTGAAAATGGGTCAAGTTTATGTTGCTGACCCCAAATGGCAAACCTTTTCCATTTATTAGAATACATTTTCCTTGTTGAGGGTTTATGAGAAGACAGAATTATATGTTGGACAGGTGATGAGAGCATAGATTGTCTGGCTACTAAGGGAGCTGGAGAAACAAAGCATTCAGTTTGAGGTTTCGTATATCCAGGTGTGACATGCCCGTCGGATGAGGCAGGAGGTCCGGAGTCGGATCTAGGTTCCACAGTGGATGGACGAGATAAGACCATAGGAATGGGCAATGAGGATCACTATGCTCTTCAACCTGGCAGCCTTCTGCAGGAATTTTGGAATCAATGGGGTGGCGGGAATGCATAAAGTTGACTGGGGGGGGCAATCTTGAAGTAGAGCATCCCTCGGTGACTGTTCTTGTGGGGGAATCAGGGTAAAGTAGTTGTTGCACTTGTTGTTTAGGAGAGAGGCAAAAGGACTGCAGCATGGCTGACCCCATCGATGGAATTTCTCCTCCACCACCTTTTCATTGAGGGACCACTCATGTGGAAGTAGTATGCACCTACTCAATTTGTCTGCAATAATTTTGGATATCCCCAGAATGTGCATCGCTAAAGGAAAGCAACCTGAAGAGATTGCCCACTGCCAGAGCTTGAGCGCTTCTTGACACAATGGGTAAGATCTGGCTCCCCCCTGTTTGTTGATGTACCAGACAACTGACATGTTGTCTATTTGAATTGCAATCGTCCCAGAGGGAAGGACATCTTGAAATTCTTGCAACACCAAGAACACTGCTCTCGTCTCTAGAACGTTTATATGCAAATTGGCCTCTTTGGGGGACCAAGTACCCTGGACTGTCATCCCCAGATAATGTCCCCCCACTCTATCTGGGAAGTATCTGTGGTCACTATGGCCTTGGGCTGTTGGGGAATGAATGTACACCCATGGAGCAGTTGATCAGACTGGATCCACCAATAAAGAGCTCTTCTGTACGTGTTGGTAATTTTTATCTGATATGACACTGACTGATGGAAGACTGACCACACAGTAGCCAGCATCCACTGTAAGATCCACATGTAAAATCTGGCCAACAGAACTAAGGTTATCACTGCAGCCATGAGGCCCAGAATTCTGAGGACTGTGTGAGCTGAGACTGATGTATTGTCTACAACCTTCTTGACGTGTGACCTTACAGTTGGACCTTGGTGAGGTGGAAGGGAAGCAATGGCCGTGTTTGTATGGAGCAGTGCTCCAATAAATTTCAGTGTCAGAGTCTGCTGGAGTTGTGATTTGTTGTAATTTACAGTAATTCCTAGGATAGCACAGGTGTGGAGAACATGATCTCTTGACTGTATGAATTGATGCCTCGTCGGAGCGGTAATGAGCCAGTCATCCAGGTAGGGAAACACCCAGAATCCCTGCAGTCAGAGGTGTGCTACTACTACTGCCATGCATTTGGTAAACACCCTGGGGACTGTGGTGAGTCCAAAGGGCAGTAGAATGAACTGGTATTGACTGGTTTCCAGCCAGAAGAGTAGGTACTTCCTGGACTGCCTGCTCATCTTTATGTGATAGTAGGCATCCTGGAGATCTATTGAGCACATCAGGTCATCCTTGTCCAGCAAAGGGAGAATGGACTGAACCATGACCATTCAGAACTTGGTTTGTTGTACAGTTTGTTTAGATTTGTGAGATTCAAAATTGGTCTCCAGTCCCCTGTCTTTTTTGGCATTAAAAACAACCTTGGGACCTCTTGGATGACTTTTTTTTCTAGCAGCTTTCGAATTTGAATTGCTGCTTGATCCCACTGACTGGGTAGAACATTGGGGACTTTCAAGAGGAATTGGGGGTGGAAGGGAAAATGGTATTATATAACATCTGGATATAATCCTCTGCACCCAAGTATCTTTTGCTAAATCTAGCCAGGCTCTCTGGTGCAGGGACAAACTTCCCCTGACGGAATCCAAAAGTGGACAGTTGGGGTTTCATTCAGGAGGGCTGGTAGGGTTTATCAAAGAAAGATTCTCATGAACCCTGGTTTTGCAGGCCATCTCTGCCATGAGGGTGACAATGTCCATTGGAGTCCCCCCCCCTGCCTCTCAGGGCACTTCCTCCATGTGTGTCATGGAATGGACACATTTTCCGGCCACTTCGTTGATTCCTGGAAAATTATCTCCTGGATGCTGAAAAACATCTGCCCATGGGAGACAAGGTCTTGCCATCTTTTTCACAGCTGGGGAGCATTTATTTTACTTTAGGGCCAAAAAGGGTTGTTTAATCAAAGGGAGCATTGATGAACTTGGACTTAAATGGCTCCACAAAGCTGCATATGTGCATCCAGGCATGCCTCCTCAAGGAAATGGCTGAAGCCGCAGCTCTTGAGGTTCCTTCTGCTATGTTGGAAATTAACCTCATGAAACTATTAGAAATAGCCCTTAGAGTTGCCAATTGAGAAGTTACAGAACCGTTAACCTCTGCAGATACAGCTCCCAAGAGAGTAGTTGATAACTCTTTAGTCAAATCTCTCTGAAGTCTAACAAAATGTGCCAGATAATTCAGCAATCATAATGCAAAAGTCACTGAAGCAAAGACACACTTCCCCATTCTGTCCATCACCCATGACTCCCTTTTGGGGGGGATGGATAGTGAAACTATTCGTCAACTAGTTCCTTCTTTGTGGCCGCCACAATGACCATGGCATCAACTGGAAGCCCTTTCCCACAAAACTGTGTGTCTGCAGGTTGTGTCATTATCCTGTCTGCTTTCCAAGGTATTGGCTTTATGGAGTCAGGCTCCTCCCATGCTCACTTAGAGATAATGTCTATGAGCTCACCAGTAGGTGGAGTCACCCAGGAAGTAGAGGTTCCTGTATGGAAAGCCTCTAGGAAAATGGATTCCTCAGGCATAGGGTTAGAGGATGTCCGGCCACCTCTCTGCTTCAGGATTTCTAGTATGTCTCCAAAGGGAACATCTTCAAGAGGTGACCGAGGGGACTCTTCACCTCCATCGAAATCCGTGTCTTCAGTGACAGACTCCTGTGGGGAGTCTTGGTGCTTCCTCCTGCACATCCTTTTCCTGGGTACTTCCTCAGTGTGATGTTCTGGGAAAGTCTCAGAAAAGGAAATCAAAACTCTCTGAGAGGAAACCTGAGGCTTTAGTACAGGATGTCCCTGTGGAGAAAGTAGTTGAGGAATCAGATGCTGGGGCATCTTGGAATGGGTAGGATCCAAGGGGGAAGGCTCTGTCAGGCTGCTGAGGCAGCGAACACTCTCTTTGCAGCCTTGAAGGCAGAGCTTGAAGGAGCCAGAGAGAGGCTTTGATCTGAGAAACCAGGTTTCTGAATTATCACCTCCCTCCCGCCAGTCCATTGGCACTGCCCCCGGGGAGGAAGCTGGAGTCAAACTGTCCACTTCCAAGATGGCTCTGCAAACTTCAGATTCAAATGCTGCACCCTGGACCCAACAGGTAGGTTTTGACTCCAAGAGCTTTGCTGATCCAAAAAGACAGACCATCTCAAAGAAGATGTCAGATCCAAAGATAGAGAGATCCTCAGATCTGAGACTGACAGATCTGAATGATTGGGGATCTTGAAACTCTAAGACAGCAGATGGAGTTAGAGGAGGAACGTACAAGAGTGGTGTGGTGGACAGTCAGACTACCTGACCCAGAGGGGTAGGCACAGAGGGAAAACCAATCTGACCCTGAGCCAAGAGAATCTTCCTCACCACTCTCTCCACATTTTCTTCTGTGAGACTTCTAGAAGAATGAGCAGAATAAATGGAGAGTATTCTTGTCTTTGCAGAAAGGGAGATGGAAGTCTGTCTGGTACAGAGATTATCTAGTGCGAGGACATTACAGACTCTCTGAAGATTGTGTCTGATCTGACCTTGATTCAGCTGGACACATTAAAATTGTTTTTGAAGTCATAGGATCTGAAAGTTTCATCTTTTTCTGATCTGTGGATTGAGACTTGATGTTTAGCACTCTGTTTCTGTGAAGAGTCTGAGGAAGATTTTGACAAGATGGAAGGGTTTGACTTTGGAGACTGGGATATGACTTTTCCAAAAGAAGAGGGAAGAAGACCTTTTAATATTAATTTATTTTTCCGTACCGTTAAGGTTCGTGGATTGAATCTGTGACAAACTGAGCAATCTTTCTGAAAGTGTAATGGACCCAGGCAGTATACACAAAGGAAGTGTGCGTCCGAGATAGGCAACTTATGTCCACATTTGGAACATTTCTTAAATCCTGCCAGTTTGCTACTCATCATGTAAGTATATTTCAAGATGAGAACATGAAAAATGGTAAGTAAACTTTTCTAATTTTTTTTTTACAGGCTTAAGAAGGAAGGAAAACTAATGAAATGAAACTAATGGTATGAATAGCTAAAACCAAGTCATAAAAAGAGGAAATACTAACGATAGTATCTAGCTGTATCAAGTACAAAGGAGATGGAAGAAAAAACAGAGGAAAAGATTACAACTCCAAGTTCAGTACAGGAGAAGAGGAGGCAAAGAAATACCAGCAATGGTATGTCAGGAATATGACAAAGTCGTAAGAGCCAGGAAGAAAGAAGGAAAACTATAAACCACAAACAGTAAAAAGCAGGGACTAAAGAGATACAAGGTAAGCTATGGAGAGAAACACTGTTCAATAGAAGAAGTTTTAAGAAAAAAACTTTACTTTCATTAGTATCTCCCTTGTTTCACTTGAAAGAAAGTTACTGTTTGTCGTTTTTGCATTTAAGTTACCTGTAACACATTGCACTTAAGTTACCTGGCACTTGCTCACTAAAGCAATTATATAAGTCAGCACTAAAAATTAAAAGCACTACACCCTCACTCCCCACTGGCCCTGGTTTTCAATTAAGGAATTTCCAATATTATTCTAGCATGTCCAAAGGTCAGTTGTCAATCTCCTCTCCGGTCCAGCTGGTGAATCTGGGAATCTTGAGGCAATGTTACAACTGCCTCATGTACACAGACAACCCTCTCCTCCTCCCAACAAATTCCAACACATGTGAGAGATGCAACCATATAGCCAAACTGGAGGCTAAACTCTCTCAACTCAGTACTGGCGTAACCAGTCAGGAGGAGAAGGAAACCACACTCACTACAATTCCAGTCTCACATAGACCTACCACGACAGCAAACCAAACACATAAACACACAAAAACATACTCGGAGGCTCTAAATAAAGATCTGCCGAAGCAGCAGAGACCTCCAAAGCAGACACCCAAGCAGCTGCTACCTCAAAACAAAACACGTGCAACACATATCTCACAAAGCCAGTGTGCCAAACAGTCACAGCCCTTAAGACTAAACAACACACCTGATACACTTGTAATAGGTGACTCTATCGTCAGGCACACTGACGTCCCGCTCACCAGGCTGAACAAGGAGAGGGTCACGGTGAGCAGCCTGTCGGGCGCTAGGATCCGCCACATAACACAAGCACTCAGGTCACTCCAAGGCAAGTACAAATATGACTCAGTCATTGTCCATGCTGGTGTGAATGACCTGAGACGTACCTCCCTGGACTACATGAAAAGAGACATAAAGGAGCTCTCTGAGCATGTAGCCCAGGCCTGTATGACCCTGATCTTGAGTAGCATCTTACCCTCACCAAGAATGATGCCACAATATGAAGACAAGATGATCAATTTCAACAATTGGCTTAAGTACTGGTGTCATTCAAAGGGGATACAATGCCTGTCAGCTTGGGATGATATGCTCGACAAGCCACGATGCTTCGCTAGGGATGGCTTGCACCTGTCACCCCTGGGCTTTAGGATATTGGCAGAGGCTCTTGCTACCCCCATAGTGCCTTTTTTAGGCAAGGCTCAAAAGACAAACCCACCTCCATAGGTATCACAAGGGATAAGAAACTAAGAGTAATGCTACTCAACGCCAGAAGTCTAAACCTCAAGATGCACGCACTCGAAACTCTCCTTAGCATGGAGAACATCGATATCTGTGCAGTAACAGAAACCTGGTTCAGGGCTCCCGAGAGCACCCCAGCACTGCCAGGTTATACCTCATACCATGCTTTTCGGCCACAAAACTTTGACCGAACCACAAAAGGAGGGGGAGTATCGATATTCATCAAAGATACCCACACCTCCAGGTTTGTGGCAAAGCACGAAGCATCAGAGACTATCCATGTGCAACTAACAGTGGGTAAAACTGCCTTCCAGTTTATAGCCTGCTACAGACCACCCTCCCAAACCCAGGAACCCCACTCGGCCTTCCTGAGAACACTGGAAAATATGAAGGTCTCTCTAAACACCATTATATTGGGCGACTTCAACTACCCAAACATAGACTGGGAGCATTACTCTAGCTCCAACACCCTAGCCCAAAGGTTCCTAGAATTTATAAACTCAAATGCTATGGAACAACTTGTTACCACTCCCACAAGAGGGGAAAACATACTGGACCTGATCATCACCAACATGGGGACTCTATGCTCCAGACCAGAAGTGTATCCCTCACTGGTAAGATCAGACCATAAACTAATCTCACTGGATATTCACATCCCGACCCCACCCCCGCCCAGTAAACCACAGTGAAAAACTTCTCTAAAGCAAATTTCACACTCCTCAAAACTGAGGTGGAATCCTTCAAAGCCCCCGGGCCTGTGGAAAATATGGCCCAGACCGCAGAATCCTTTATAAATGCATTCTATGAACACCTTCAGGAATGCATGGATCATGCGATCCCAAATAAAACCAAGACCCAATCCTCCAAAGGCAGACGTCCTGTCTGGTGGACCCCAGCCATAAACAAACTGTACAATAGAAGGAGGAAGCTACTAAATGATAGAGCAAAATCCCAAAAAGGGAAGGCATCACTGATCAGTATTAGCAAAAAACTACGGGCACACATAAAATTGTCTAAGGCCAGCTTCGAGAGAAAAATTGCACAGGACACTAAGGATAATCACAAGGCTTTCTTTAGTTATGTTAGGAACCTGGGTGGTAATTCCCAGATATGCTCAGAATTAGTCCAAAATGACAACAAATTCACCGAACCCACAGACATTGCCAACATCCTAGCTGACAGGTTCAGCGCAAATTTCTCCCCTCCCACCAAAGGGCAAATATCTATCCCAGCAGAGTGCTGCCCCCCTGACATCTCAGATGCTCAGGTAAGAGCCGCCCTCTCCAAAGCAAAAAACACAGCATCAATGGGACCAGACAGTGTCCCGGGCTGCGTCCTACATGAACTCAAGAAGAGCTAAACCCAAACATAAAACTACTGTTCAATCTCAGCCTTACTACAGGATATGTGCCCAAAGAGTGGCGTACAGCAACAGTGGTCCCTCTCCATAAAGGTGGTGCCTCAACGGATCCTGGAAACTATCGCCCCATAAGCCTGACTAGCTTGGTCTGCAAAGCTATGGAAAGGATCATCATGGACCTCATAAATAAAGATATTGGGGACCTACAAACACTGGATCCTACCCAGTTCGGCTTTGTTAAGGGCGGATCCTGCCTCTTAAACCTGGTTGATTTCTTTGAAACAGTCACCAAGGCCATTGACGAGGGAAGGTGGTCCACACAGCCTACCTGGACCTCGCAAAAGCCTTCGATACAATACCCCACTCGGGCATTATAGATAAGCTCACCAGCTTAAATATAAACCCGTATGTCACTAGATGGATTGCAAACTGGCTCAAGGACAGAACCCACATGGTTAGAATTGCTGGAGCCATGTCAGACTCCAAACCAGTTACAAGTGGTGTCCCACAAGGCTCAGTCCTGGGACCTCTCTTGTTCGGTATATATTTCTTGGAGGTACAGGCCAACACGGAAGGACTGTGGCTGACCAAGTTCGCAGATGACTGCAAACTGGGCGCCATAATCGACTCTCCAGCTGACACAAGCATCCTCCAAAAGGGCCTCATAGAAACAGACAACTGGTGCCAGAGCCATGGCCTCAAGCTAAACGCCAAAAAGTGTATAGTCATCCCCTTTGGCAAAACAAAGTGCCCACAAATTATCACATAGGTGGTAATCCATTAAGTACAGAAGAAGTAATTAGGGACCTGGGGACCCAAGTTGATAGCAATCTCTCATTTGACAACCACGTGGCCAAAGTGGTTAGAAAAACATTTTATATAGCCCACCTAATCATGAAGGGATTCACATCTAGATCAGGGGAGGTCATTGTGCCTCTTTACTCATCCCTCATCAGGCCCTTAATTGAGTACAATGCCCCTTTTGGGATGTACCTTACCAGACACCTGCAGCAACTGGAAAGACCCCAAAAGTACCTCACCAAGAGGATCAAAGGGCTCAAACAGATGCCATATGCTGCCCGGTTAAAGAAACTCCAGCTCTACTCAGTGGCATACCGCCTGTTCAGAGGCGATCTGTGCCTGACGTATAAAGCCATGTCCAACCCGGAATTAATGGACATGCTGCACCTCAGAAAATCCAAATCCCATCCAGCTACGCGCTCGGGAGACTTGAACCTCAGCACTGAAATAAATAGGACATGCTGGAGGGACAGATTCATAACACAGAGGCTCCCTTCACTCTGGAATAAAATCCCAGTCCAGGTTAGGCAGAGTCCCTCATTGACTCTCTTCAAGAGGAATCTTGATGAGTGGATGGGAGATCGTAGGTTTACCCTGGGTATCACTTCTGTGTCACTGTTAGACAGAGGCACAGTATACTAACCTCGTAAAAGGGCATAGCAAAATAAATTTAAAATGGGTGGCGAAAGCCAAACACATTCTGGCTAGGCTTATAAATGCCCTAGGGCAGATAGCCTAGTATGAACCTATGAACCTATGAACTTATTTAATAGGCTCAATAGAGACTGGTAGACCACATCCATTAGCTAGAAGTGGCAAACGAGATCATAAGTATGAGGCAGGGTATATTTTGGGTAAGGGAGAAGCTCGACACATCTGGTGGCTGCAAGGTGTAGCATTGGCCAAGTCGGATCTGACAGATTGGATCTGAACCCATTCATGAGGATAGAATGAAAACTGACATCAGATCAAGAATTTAATGAGATTAAAGTCCCCCTCTCTCTCTGTCAGTTTATATATTTTCAGTTGTCCCTTTTGTATATCCTTCTCCATACCAAACCCACAACCCCTCTTGCCTGCTTTAAGTGCATCTGTCTAAGCAATTTCTGCCAATTTTATAAAGCATATTTATCAAATTTCCAGTTCTTACAAGGATGATCCATCAAAACTCTTCCAAAACTTACTCCTTTATTATCTCATCCATTTAATGTGTCCATTCCCAATCCCGCTGCCTAATTTTCTTTTTCTCCAATTTTGTTTTGTTATCATTTCTGAGAATTAGACATCACAGAAGGAACTGTTAAACCTCCAATGCTTCTGTTTTTCCTCTTATTTGTCCTTGCTTTCAGCAATAATGGAGCATGTCCTGACAAATCTATTGGTAACGTCACTACTACTTACACAAAATATCCATCTTCCCTAGATATGTATACCTGAGACGTACCTCCTTGGACTACATGAAAAGAGACATTGAGGAGCTCTCTGATTATGTAGCCCAGGCAGGTATGACCCTGACCTTGAGCAGTATCCTACCTTCACCAAGAATGATGCCACAATACAGAGATAAGATGATCAGCTTTAACAATTGGCTTAAACACTGGTGTCATTCAAAGGGGATCCAGTGTCTGTCTGCCTGGGATGACATGCTGGACAAGCCACGCTGCCAAGGGCGGCTTGCACCTGTCACCCTGGGATTCCGGATATTGGCAAAGGCTTTGCCACCCCATAGTGCCTTTTTAGGCAAGGCTCAAATTCTAAACCTACCACCCTAGAACACAAAAAAGGAAAAAAACTAAGGGTAATGCTGCTCAATGCCAGAAGTCTAAATCTCAAAATGCACGCACTCGAGGCCCTTCTCAGTATGGAGAACATCGATGTCTGTGCTGTGACAGAAACCTGGTTCAAGGCTCCTGAGAGCACCCCAGCGCTATCAGGTTTTACCTCATATCATGCGTTCCGGCCCCAAAATCCAGACAATACCAAAAAAGGAGGGGGGGTATCCATATTCATCAAGGACACCCACACTTCAAGACTGGTGGCAATGCACGATGCATCGGAGACCATCCAGGTGCAATTAACCATAGGCAAGACTGCTCTGCAAATTGTAGCATGTTACAGGCCACCCTCACAAACTCAGGAACCTCACATGGCCTTCCTGAAAACACTAGAGGGGATAAATGTATCACCAAACACCATCATACTAGGTGATTTCAATTACCCTAATATAGACTGGGAACTCTACTCAAGCCCAAACACCCTAGCCCAAAAGTTCCTGGAATTCATAAACTCAAATGCCATGGAACAACTAGTCACCATCCCGACAAGAGGAGATAACATACTTGATCTCATCATCACGAACATGGGAGCACAATGTTCAACACGAAGTATACCCCTCACTGGTGAGATCAGATCACAAACTAATCTCGCTGGAGGTCCTCATCCCACCCCACCTGAAATAAAAAGACCACAGTAAAGAACTTCTCAAAAGCCGACTTCACACTTCTAAAGACTAGTGTGGTCTCCTTTAAGGCCCCGAGGCAGTGGAAAACAGTACTCAAGCCACTGAATCACTTACAAATGCCTTCTACCAGCACCTGCAGGACTGCATGGATAAGGCAATCCCAAGCAAAACAAAGACTCTTTGTACCAAAGGCAAGCGTCCAGTCTGGTGGACCCCAGCCATAAACAAACTCTACAACAAAAGGAGGAAGCTACTACAAGATAGAGCAAAATCCTTAAAAGGTAAGACACCCTTGATCACTATAAGTAAAAAACTAAGAACTCTCATAAAATCATCCAAAGCAAATTTCGAGAGAAAAATAGCTAAAGACTCAAAAGACAATCATAAGGCCTTCTTTAGCTATGTTAGAAACCTGGGAGGAAACTCCCAGATATGCTCAGAACTAGTTCAAAATGATGTGAAGATTACTGATCCTACAGACATTGCCAACATACTGGCTGACAGGTTCAGTGCAAACTTCTCCCCTCCCCCCCAAAAGGAGAGATATCTATACCAAACGATTGCAGCCCCCCAAACATCTCCAGCGCCCAAGTGAGAACTGCTCTCTCCAAAGCAAAAAACACAGCATCCATGGGACCTGATGGTGTCCCCGGCTGTGTGCTCCACGAACTCAATGAGGAATTAAACCCACAGCTAGGACAGCTGTTTAATCAAAGTCTTACCTCTGGATACATACCCAGGGAGTGGCGCACTGCAACTGTGGTCCCACTTCACAAAGGCGGTGCCTCCACCGACCCTGGAAATTACCGGCCCATTAGCTTGACAAGCCTTATCTGCAAAGCCATGGAGAGGATCATAATGGACCTCATAAATAAAGACATAGGGAATTTGCAGACTTTGGATCCAACCAAGTTTGGCTTTGTCAAAGGCAGATCATGCCTTTTAAACTTGGTTGACTTTTTCGAAACAGTCACCAAAGCCATTGATGAGGAAAGGCAGTCCATACAGCCTACCTCGATCTGGCTAAGGCCTTTGATACAATACCCCACTCGGGTATCATTGAAAAACTCATCAGCTTAAATGTTAACCCATACATCACAAGATGGGTTGCAAACTGGCTGAGTGACAGAACCCACATGGTCAGAGTTGCTGGCGCCATGTCAGATTCAAAGCCTGTCACAAGTGGTGTCCCACAGGGCTCAGTCCTGGGCCCACTCTTGTTTGGCATCTACTTTTCCAGTACAAGCAAACACAGGAGGGTTATGGCTGACAAAGTTTGCAGATGACTGCAAACTGGGCGCCATAGTAGAAAACACATCTGACACAGATATCCTTCAGAAGGGTCTCACAGAAGCGGATAACTGGTGCCAGAGCCACGGCCTAAAGTTAAATGCCAAAAATGCATAGTCATACCCTTCGGGAAAAACAAGGTTACCCCTAGCTACCAAATAGGTGGCAATCCACTGAGCACAGAAGAAGTTATCAGGGACCTGGGGACCCAGGTTGATAGTAGTCTGTCATTCGACACCCATGTAGCTAAAGTAGTTAGGAAGACCTTCTACATTGCTCACCTTATCATGAAGGGATTCTCATCTAGATCAAGGGAGGTCATAGTCTCCCTTTACTCATCACTCATCAGACCAATGATTGAGTACAATGCCCCATTCGGAATGTATCTGACCCGACACTTGCAGCAGCTGGAGAGGCCACAAAAGTTCCTCACCAAAAGGATAAAGGGTCTCAAAAATCTGTCCTATGCTGCCCGACTGAAAGAACTCCAGCTCTATTCAGTCGCTTACCGCTTGCTCAGAGGTGACCTTTGCCTAACATACAAGGCCATGTCAAACCCAGATTTGATGAATATGCTTCACCTCAAAAATCTAGATCCATCAGAGCCACAAGGGCGGAGACTTAAACCTCGACACGGCTATTAATAGGACGTGCTGGAGGGATAGATTCATCACCCAAAGACTCCCTATGCTGTGGAACAAAATCCCGGTACATGTGAGGCAGAGCACCTCGCTGGCCTTGTTCAAGAGAAATCTTGACCAATGGATGGGAGATTGCAGATATACCCCAGGGATTACCTCAGTGTCACTGCTCGACAGAGGCACAGCAAAATAATGGGTATAGTTCCCCATACTAAAGGGGTGGCGTAAGCCACAAAACGATGGGCTAGGCTTGTAAATGCCCTCGGGCAGATAGCCTAGTATGAACCTATGAACCTATGAACCTAATAAACTTTCAAGATGAAAGTATAATATGAGACCCTACTGACCTTCAATAAAATTATGTCTTCCATCCCAGAAATTAGTTAATTTATCAAAATAGTTGCTAGAAAAAGTTGAAGGAGATGCATAAAGTATAGAGGAGGAATGTGAAGGATTGAAAATGGAATTTAAGGTTGTAGTATGTAGGAAACCAAAGGCCTTCCTTTGGGAAGAATGTAATAAAAGCTATTTAGAAACTATTAGAAATATTAAAATGCTGCATAATTGGAGGTGGTTATTATGTAGGAAGGAAGTAGATGAGCTATCTCAGTGAAAAGAGAAAATAAACATTACTGAATTCAGGAGAACAGTAATTAAGTAAACGTTTACTAAAATGACATGAATAACACAAAAATTTCTATTTTGGAAACTGAAGCAGCAAAAGTGTAATAGTTAGTAACAAAATTGAGATATGAAAACAAATAAAATAACAAGAAACCCCTTAGAATCTTAACAATATTCATGAATTTTTACAAAAAAAATATACAAGTAATGGTTAAGATCTTTACCTCACAGGCACAATGTCCAGGGTTGATACTGACCGTTAGTCATGGTCTGTGTGGAGTCTGCATGTTCTTGTTATGTGTGTGTGTGACATTCCCTCTATCTACAAAAAAACATGCTGGATGTTTCCTCTTCAAGAATGGAAAGTACTTGGTTCAAACCCAGGTCTCACAGTTCTACTTGAATAATCGGGTCTATATTACCATGCTGAAAGACATGTTGACCGAACATGTCTTAATCGACACGGAAATATAAACTTGTTAAAATCCCGAATGGCCGCTACAGTGCATTTTTTCCCAGGGGAAAAAAAATTGCTCGGCCATACACAAAAAAACAAACTTTCAAACCCTACATAGTGGGGGGCTGTGCCCCTCCAACTAAATATACAGACTCTGAGATCGCACTACAGTAGGGAAAAGGGCAAATCCCAGATGACGGGCATGCAATTTGTTTCCCCTGGGAAGAAAATTTGCTGAAGTGGCTGTTCTGGGTTTTAAAGGGTCGATATTTCCGTGTCGATTAAGACATGTTTGAAGAACACATCTTTCAACATGGTAATACAGACCAAAATAATCTGCCATGGGAGGGAAACAAAAATGTACAGAGTTATAGGCAGCAGTACAGACTCAAGGTGGTGCCTATCAGGGAATGAGCCATATGGACCAACCTCTTTAGGTATCATCTGTGGTGTGTGGTATCCTCTAGATAGAAGATCATAGACCAAACCCTGCATACTTCAAAATGACTGAGCACTCTGTGGAATAAAAATTATCTCTAAGAGATTTGATCATGTCAACTAATGTTGCCAAAAACAGACGTGTATTTGCTGGCACTAAGTTGGTTGAGGACCTAGCCCACTCTGATATACACCAAGGTCCCATGATCATAGTGGAAAAGTGCCTGCCATAAAGCCCAGCAGCACTGGGTATCATACCTCTCAACTGTACAGATTTTCGCAGAATGTCCAGATTTTATGCCTCACATTTTTGTTCTGTTCCTCATAAAATGTGATTTCCTGGATTTTTGCAGTAAATCAATGAGGAATGAATTAATTAAATAATGATAGTCATTTGAGTTTCAGGTGTCATATCCTTCAGAAAATGTATGGGAACACAAGACCTTTTATTCTAGCAACTTTCTAAGTTTAAAAGAGCAATATTTAAAATTTGTCTCTATTTTTGAGGCTTTGTTGCCCCATTGTTTTTGACCTTGTCCATATTTTTTGTGCTAAGAGGCTGAGAACTATGTGTGGGTATGCAAACTATTGTACATCCAGTGTCCTGCTGATTAGATTGGGTTACCTGGGATAGCTCAGTTGAGTGAACCTGGATGTAAAATCAATCAACGTGAAACAAATAAACTAGTTTCACTGACAAGTCTGACATCCTTCAAATGAGATGGTAAACTGAGTTGGTGTTGACTCAGTCAAATGTAAAAGATCTCATGTCACTTATTAAAAAGAGTAGGGGAATTTCCTTGATATCCTGTCCAAATTTCCCCTTGTCCATCTAAATAACACCTTGTGTCTCCCCCAAAAACAGGCCACTAGCTTTGGGGGACTAACTAGATGAACCAGGGAAAATAAATGTGCAGTTTGAAAGTGGATAATATCATGGTAAGGAGGAGACTGGATATCCTGTGTATCCAGGATACAAGTTAGAAGGGCAGTGCAGTGATGTGTCTTGGTCTGGAATCTGAAGATTACTGTTCAGGGAGAAGACAGATGAAAATGGGATGGACATTTTGGTAAGAGACAGCCTTCTGAAAGTAGTGAGGGAAGTCATCAGAATCAGTGAAAGTCTCATAGCAATCAGACTCCAATGTAAATATAAGGCAGTCGTGGCCAACATGTAGTTTGCCAAAGAAGATAGTCACATGATTGCAGGATCTACGACAGTGGCCAACATGAAACTCAAGTAGACTTTCTCCTTGTAAGGAAAGAAACTAAGGTCAAATCATAGACTGCTGTCATTCCTAGTGAAGCATTTGGCCCCCAGCCACAATCAGCTATAAAAGAATTGGAGAAAAAGTGTTTTGATGATGATAATTGATGATTTCCTCATCCTGAGAGTCCTAAAGGTGCCTTGCACATCAAAATCTGTGGTACTTTAATTAAAATCCCCGTGCAATTAGAGACTAGTATCTACTGAAAACAAAGCAATTAGAGTATCATTTTCTTAAATTCCATTATGATAGATTCTATTTAAATGGATCACTTTCAAAAAGCTATTGCAGGTTCATTTCATTATGGGTGCTACTAAAACTTACTCATGAAGTACTGTCATTCTGTCCAACTGGATGAAGAAATATCTTTTGTCCAACTGGATTTTTTAACCCTTGTGTGATATAAAATAACTGAGAAACATGCAATCCCTTACTACGTTCATAAAATGGGAGCAGTCTACTGAATCTTTGGACAACTTGTTGATAAGCAGGCAGTCATTTATCACAGAGTACCACTGATCAAGTGTCAGCTTGTGCATTTAAAGCACACTATCAAGAATGGAGGGGAGTGGTCCTATATAGACTTAGAACTGTGCAGTCTCAGACCTGATATAAGAAGCACCCCCCCCCCCCAGGAGTGCAGGTTGACTAAGGTTACTACAACTTATTGTGGAAGCAAAGTGATCATGATGTTGATCCACTGACAAGCTGGCTTTCTGTAACTGCAATAAATATTGGCAGTCTCAACTGCTGGAACTCAATAAACTACAAGACTATGAATTTGCTGTTGAACTAATGGATAAAACCCTTTCAAATGCTTAATTTTAAAATATATAATACAAAACTGAAAGCCACTGGGAATCATCCATAAAATTATTAATAGAGAGATGTTGTCAAGTTACCCAGCTCAGGTGAGAAAATTTAATGTGTCTGCCTCCAGAGGCTTTCAGCTACTTTTAATTATAAAAAGTAAAAGAACAGGCCCAAAGCTATCAAAGCAGGTTGGATGTGTGACACATGGGGATAAACCTTGACTGTGTCCCAGGTAGCCTGGATTTCATTAGAATCTAGATGTTAAAAAAACAGACATAATGAGATGGGGATGAAGAGATGACAATGGCTCATATTTACTAGGTGGAAGGAGATGGTTATATCCCCTTCATAGATCCAGTCTATGTGGGAAGGATGGAAGTGCACACTGTACACAAGGGGCTCAGATATCTGTGAGCCCAGTCAAGAAATGAATCTACTCTAGCCAAGTACCTCAAGTTTATGAAAGCATGTTGCACTGCATTATAAAATCTCCTAGTCAAATCACACCTCCGTAACAGAGATGGAACATAAAATGACTGTCTTTACTTGCTCTGCCTCTTAACTTTAATGATTCAGTGTTATTTATTGTCCTGATGTCACATGGCTGTCCCGCATCCTCTCTGAAAGATATAACATTCATAAGATGCTCGATCCTTAACTAGAACAGCTGGCTCTATGACAACCTGGGGGTCAGCTGAAATCAAACTCATTGCCATCATAGATAGAATTCTAAGGGCTGTATTTTTAGAATGGCTACATATTAATAGCAATTGGTAGCCTTTCTTTTCCAGCTATATCAGAAACAGGTGCTCCCTTTTAGTCACTAACAGATCTTTACAATTTATTTTTCATTTAGACTACTTCCATAAAACAGTGACTTTGAAGATATGCATCTCCAAAGGAGCTGCCTCAGATTTGCACAATTTCATACTATTTCCTTGTAAACAGTACTGAGGCAGACTCTACTAACCACACCTTCCCCAAGCGTTAAGTGCTTGTAAAACTCAAACTTGCATTTTTCAGCCTTTGTATTTTCAAGACTAAACACTACAAACTGATCTAGAAGATATAATTTTTATATATTTATTTGTACTTTGTTGACCAGGTTAGTCCCACTAGGCCGGTGGCCTCTTTTCAGGGGAGACCTGAGGTGGTAATCATATTTGGCTAGAGCATGAGCAATTTCCCCTACTCGTTTTGATAGGTTCTGTGGAATCTTTTACATCTACCTGAGCTACCACCAACTCAGTCTGATGGGGCATTTTAACATCTCATCCAAAGGACAACACACTTAGTAGTGCAGCCCCCCCCCCCCCTTATGCTGCACTATAGTGTCAGCATAATTAATATATACTTCTTGGATGTGTTTCCTTTTTGAGCCTTTCTGTATCAAAACCAATTACAAACTAATCTGTGAGATAGGCCTTTCAGCTGTTGATTTTCCTTTGTCAATTTCAAAACAAGTTACAAAACTGAGTTTTGCATGCCTGCATCCTCTGGTTTACATAGATAGCTAGGCTTCAGTTTTGAGCCAGGTTACACAGTTTTCATGCAGACAAAATGAAGTGTGCTGTGCACAAAAGAGAAAGAAACATCAACTGACTTAGGTGGCTCTCACTATCAAGAGTTTAACTCAGGCTAATATTCCTAATTGTTCCAATGAATATGTTGCCCCTTATTTCCAGAACCCTCTTAAACTTTTGCAAAATTTGGCAACAGTTAATTCTGCTTTTAAAGTGAAAATCATATGACATAAGACAGAAATATCGGGTATGGAAATACAATTCATTTAGCAGTATCTTTGAGTAACTGCAGTCCAGTGACCACAGCCCTACCAATGTTACACTACTTTGCAGTGTTGAAACCCAACAATAAAAGGTTAGGCAATGATTGTTTACAGACCAGATGTACCAAGGTTAGGATCAGCCCTGCAACAATTCAGAAAACAAATCTGAAGCCACCACCAACATTGAGTATCAATAATTAGAAAAAGATTCCGGCCACAAGACACATCTTTATACTGACAGAGAAGTAGAGACCATAAGCAATCATCAAGGAGGGATTTCTGAGGTCAGAAAAAATAAGGATTATGTTAACAGGATGGTTATACATTTAAACAATCCTGCAATCCAACACATTTTGACCAATAGCTTATTTAATCATTCTATTAATTCTTCACAGAACTGGCCTGTCCTCCCAGAATTAAGTACAATCTACAGATTAGTTTTTTAAAAATACATCTATCATTCTTAAATACGCTAAATGTTTCAAAAACATAAAACCTGTACTCTTGTTCTCATTTTCAGAAGAGAAAAAGAGTTAAGATTTAGAAATGCAGTGCTTACTTCCTAAAACAATGCGCAGCACTCAGCACCCATTTTTTCTTGATCAGTGCTGCACCACACACGTGTCCCCCATGAAACTGTAAAGAAGCCATAAAAGCCTGGGAATGGGGTGGCTGGACTTCCGTTCCACCAATGATGTCCACACTGAAACCTGAAACAGAGAGATTGTATAATTATTTCTAGAAAAGATTACCACAGGCAAATATCTGCAGAACAAAGTCTAAGTGCCATAATTTATACAGAACTGAACTTCAACTTCAAAGCCCCTACCCCTAAAGTGAAATAAAATATAAAAAATAGTGAAACTGCAGTAACCAAAGGCAAGGATTTGTAGACAAGCTGTTCGCTACACAAAGTGGACTTGTACCAGGATTGGCATTTGTAAACATTCATAGACTAATAGTGATTCATTGCACCATTTTGTTCTGTAGAGCAGTGAGCCCAAATGCACAACAGAAGATATATGTAAACAAGTGCAACCCAACATGCAAATGAAACACGGTAGTACGAGTCTCTAATATATTAAAATGTATGCAAGCTGAAGGTAGTTGCGATTCATAGCTGTCTCAGGTCTGCATACCTAACAACAACAAAAGGGAAAAGCAAAAATGCTCAGTCACAGCAGATATAGAATGGTAAGATGTTATGGTTATTAGTGACACAGGGTCCAAATGATATGCGAGAGGTGCCATCCAGTGTCATCTCTCGCATATCATTGCGAGAGAGGTGTCATTCAGTGTCACCTCTCGCATATCATTGGGAGACAGGTGTCATCCAGTGTCCACAAAATTGTACTGACAGCTGTTGAGATCACTGTTTTACTGATCAAGTGACCTTGTATGAATCTTGGTTGATATATATTGCTCCCCATATTGAATGATAGAAATGCATGGTTTTCCTATATGAGTGGAGACCAAGGTATGCACAGCTCTTCCCATAACAGCTACAGGGACCTTTCAGAGACTAAATGAGGACATTATGTGTATTTCACAAGCTTTTACCAATAGATTATTCAAAGAGTTTCCCAACATAATGCTTCTACATGTGGAGGATCATATATGACTACTACTACACCACAGGGGACAGCTAATGCCATTTGTTTTTTCCACAGCATTGTCCACTTCCCTGAGGTACTGACAGTCATAGGTTGCATACATGTAGCAGTAAAGGCCCCACCTGAGGTAGACCTGCACACACACATGACCAGCAGGGAAGGCACTCCCACACCAACATCTGATAGGAGTGTGCTGGAAAAGCAACAACTGGCAGCCACACCACCACCTACCAGACAGTGACAGGCACAGCAGACAGCAGCACAGATGAAGTGTTGATGTCTAGTCCAGATGTATGGGCCCTCATCAAGCACATAGTGACACTGTCGTGTCCAACAGATCAAACAAGCTATCTGCAATGTAAATATCAGGTTATGCTAATCAGTGCATGGTTGAGTCACACTGTGCATGCGACATTCCCATATTTACTACACGGAACGAAGAGTGGAGTGGGACACAGTGGTCAACATGTGCACACATGTCTAGGGACACAATAACACATGAGGGGGCCGAACACAGGAGTCTGAGATGAAGGTCTCCAAATGACAGGTATCCTGTTTCACAATATCCACCTGCAATGGATTAGGTTCCCACTATATTACTACAGCCCAGTGCAGAGATGGAAGTCCTGAGTTGATGGGTAATCTATCCCAAAGAAAACTTCCTCCTGCAATCTGTTTGTGGTGCACCTACATGAGCATGATTTTTAGCCATCAGTCCTTCTAATAGTGCTGGACAAAAATATGCATTATAGGTTCTTAGATCTAGCCTAGAAAATGGTGGTGCATCTCTTTTAAGATACCACACGTTTATACCTATTTGAGCAGCATGGAGGCAAATTTGGTCAAGAGGTATGAATGAGTCTGAATTACTACATTTTGCTGGCACACTCCTGTGGCATACAGTGCAGCCTACTCTCTACGTTTACCTTTGACAGTGCATGGAAACAAGTTTGCCCTGGAAGCCTGAATGAGTATGCCTGCCATGATACTTTGTGGGTGGCCATGCTGCACAAATCACAATGTAGGCACGATTTACAGGTGATCATTTTTGTTTTTCATAAAAATGACAACATTTTAAAGGTGATTCAGAAGAAAGCCAGCTTCTGCTAGTACCAATTAGACAGCACATGCTTGCTACTTGAAGCAGAGCAAGATTGTTCTTTATCTCCTTCATGGCCATATCAAGCAGTGCTTACTGGCCCCTATGATGATGTATTTAAAAAAGAAGATCCTTGATATGACCTGCCTGAGAAGTTGCCCCTGGCCATGGGCATCACCAGTATGTTGGGGGGGGGTGTACAGTGCAGGCATTGGTATAATGACCCTGGCAAAGGAACAATAATGGTCTTTATGCACGGGAAGTGGACATTAAGCAGGGCTGCCCTGAGTGGCACAATATTTTTTGTTACATTTATATGTTTTCATTATCCTTTTGTAGGTTTTGGATTGTTGGTGATACTAGCAAGTAGTTGTTAAGCTCATCTTAGGAATTAGGTCTATTTCCTCCGTACCTTCTATGTCAGGTGGATAGTGATGTCAATGACACTGCATGGGATATCTCTACTGCATTTTATGATGGTTTCTACGGGGCCCTGCTCTGGGAGAGCCTGTTGTACTTTGTCATGGAGACTGCCCACTGCCTAGTGCATCCTTATGTATACCTGCATAGCTTAAATGTACAGGGGACACACACTTGCCCGTTACCTGCCATACAGCTAATAAAAATACGTTGAGGACTTTTTTCTGTTGATCTAATTAGCATGGTTCTTAGGTGTGACTTTTCTCTTTTGGCACAAGCAGAGTGTAATGCAAAGCATTTCATGTTCCATAGAAGGCAGGAGAGGCTTGTAACCAGCCATTGTTAGTTTCTCTCATAAGCGTTGACATGTCTGTTAAATATATTCATCCCATCATTAGATTTGATTCATGTCCGGCTACTTTTCCATTCTTGTCTCCACTTTGCACGTCTGGATGATAGATGTGCGCTGCAGTTGCCATCAACACTCCCAGTTCCTGGTGAGATTGTCACTAGGCTGCATGTAGGCAATGAGACTGGGAGTGCCTCCCCTGTGGGGGCTCAGGTCCTAATTGGCAGGTAGTCCATCTGGATTGCCTGATGTGAGCCTTATTTAGAGCAGGTGGTGTAGGATGAAGTGGATAAATCAGTGGACAAATACAGTGCCTAAATGGGGAGCATCCTGGGAAAGATTGCAGAATCAATTGTTTGACTAGTTCTTAGCAGTGGGCCATCAGGGGAAGCTGTGGTCCATATCACCAGCCACCCTGATCCATCACATAGTGATGGATCCATATTATGTCCCTTTGGGTCTTGATGGGAGATCACATTCCAACTGCTCATACCCCATCTTATGCCCAGCCAGTCCTGCCTCATATCCTGTGTTCTCTAACCTTCTTCATCACCAGTGGTCGGCTGTTTGTGCCTGTCCATTTCATGTCGGATCCTAGTGTATGCACTTCCACTCCTATTAGTCTGTGCTTTTTTATGTTTATCTGTCTGTTAAAGCACACCATCCTATCCCATTTCTTTGCCTATTTCCCTTTCACCCTTTTCTTCACAAATACTCTCTCTTTCTTTCTGTCTGTCTATCTGTAAGGGCACTGCCACTGAAGAAGAAAAGTTTGTCCTCCCCTTCCTTCAACCTCCTGTATGTTGCATTTTTTTGTTTTATTTTTTTTTTTTGTGACCCTCTGCTTGCCCTCCTCCTACTTTCCTGCATACCCCTTTGCTTCCCTTTTATGAATCTCACAGGTATCCATATATAGGGATGCCATAGCAGCGCAGCTGCAAATAATATATGGTTACTTAGCCTTGTGTGGCACTTGATATCATCCATATAGTTGATGCGTGGCTCATTTACATACACTAACTACCTGTAAGTGTTGCATGTTTTCAGCTTCATCACCCCCCACCACCACCACCCCCCCACAGAGGAATAGCTAGGCCATTTTTAGCCAAGGGCAAGACCTTCATTTGGTGCCCGTCTATAGAGCAAAAACATTTTTTTTCTTAATAGAGGTGGCAAAGGTGCCCTGACAACTTTTCACAAAAAACATCCAAACAGAAAGTCTTTTTGAAAGTTTAATCCTTTAACTGTCATGTGATACATAACCAAACCCAACATTGCTTTAAAGAAATCTCACAATTAGTTTGCAAAGACAGTAGAGTGGTGTGGGAATTTCATATTAGCAGCACTCTCTCTCTCTCAGCAAGTCATCATTCATGCACTTGCCCTTTGGGATACACAGCACCCTGGAAATTATGATTGTATCCAATAGTATTTTAAAACATTACAGAACATAACTATGATGTTTTTCAGTCATGCTTTATTTTTAATATGTTAAGCCAGAGCTGTGATAGGAAGCCTAGGTAATGCAAAGTATTCAGTGCAGCCTGCAGCCTGCAGCCTGCTAGCTGGTTGTCTGCCCTTTTATCACTTCTAAGTAGGATACTGTTTAAGTATCCAAAACTAAATGGCAAGAAAAAAAAATGACTTTGTTGTGTCAACATTAAATTCAGGTTTCAGAGTTTCCATTTTCAACCAGTAAAAGTATACAAGATATTTTAACAGACAAACACAAAACAATCTGTGAAACTAAGATTTGGACTGGAATGGACACTTAGATGCAATTTCTCTGATGTACAGTATTAATAATTGACAGATGAACAGAACAGGCATCAACATGTTCTGCTTGCATATAATTCCATGTGAAGAACATTTCTGGTACTATATTATTCTGAATTCACTGTCTCTCCTCCCTAGTGTCCTTCACATGTACAACAACTACTGTTAAACAAGTCATCAAGGAAAAACTCTAAATTGCTAATTACATCCAGGAAGTAACCGATGCAAATAGAAAACAACTGACATACATTACAGCACAGCAAAATACAATGATCTTGTGACCAAACTATTCTCAGAAAATCCTTAAGGAAATAGCATTAATTCATTTTAATAATAATAACAACAACAATAGTTATTGCCTTGGTGAATTAAGAATTAATTTCTTCCACCCTACCCATATAACGGAGCAGCAGATAAAAACAGCATTGATGAATTAAGGACTCATACCCCCTGTTGTCGCCTCACAGTAAGACGCTGTCAGGTTCGATTCTCAGCCAGAGCGTCTTCTGCGTGGAGACATGCGTGAATGGGCGTACCTTCATTGAAGGTTGTGCGTCAGGCCTGGCAAGCCGGTACGTAAAAATCAACTGCCAATCATTAGTGGACCGGAGTTCCGCTGTGGCGACCCCAAAAGCCGAAAGACGCAAACAAACAACCCCTCCCCCCATTAAACTGTGTAGCAGTCATTGCAAGTCCAAGTCCAAAGAGTAAGAATAATAATTAACTAATAGATAAAACAGCCTTGCTGAATAAAGATCTGTTGTATCTATCCACCCCATAAAACATCCAATAGAGTCCCTATCTGCCCCATATATCAACAACAAATACACAATAACCAGTACTCGCTGCAATTTGCCTCAATGTCATGCATTCATTACAGATCAGACACTTCTCATCAGAATCAGGAAGAAATCCAGAAATAATCTGACAGGGACACTTAATATATCTGTACTGTTAACTTAAATCCTTGACATAATAAGAGAATGTGAATTAATGTACATTTTTCTGAAGTAAACGTATTATAATTTTAATTATTGCCATTATTTATTAAGTGCAATTTACCACCTATTTCTTCAAAAAAGGTAATTTGGTTGTGTGTAAAGATGAACTGTATTTATGCATTCCCTGACACACCAGACCACTACCACTCCTGTCCACGACTCAACTGATATCCAGATTTTGGTCTGGATTTACTTATAAGTAAGCAAATCCAGAAATAATAATTAGGCAGGGACACACAAAATGTTAGCATTGTTTTAACCAGAGTTATTGACTGAATAAGTGAATGCAAACTGATATATATTTTCCTGAAGTAAAGAAAAAGTCTATAACAAAATTCTTAATTTCTTTCTAATCACTGTCATTATACAATGTGCCATTCTTCACCATCTGCTCCTCCAAAAAATGTAAATGTGTAAAAAGCCATTAAACCAATAAACCAAACTACTATATTGAGTTGCATTACATTTTAATTTGACACATTCACCAGTCCAGTCAGCCCACCATATCTTTCAAATGTTCAGATTTCTGTAGAATTTCCAGATTTTTGCCTCATTTTCATCTGTTTCTCATAACATTTATGGTTTCCTAGCAAATCACTGGTGATTAAAGTCATTAAACAATGAGAGACATGTCCTGTCCTTCAGAAAATGCATCCTAACAAAACCTGTTATTCTAGCAGGATGCAGATTTCTACCTTTATAAGAGGAATGTTTAAAACCGTCCTCTTTTTTTTGGTCTTTGTGCTACCATCATTATTGTGAAGACAGTCACTAAGCAATAAAATACATTTCAGTTTCAGACATCAACCACATCCTTCAGAAAAAGGATGCCAACACAAATCCTAAGTTTATAAAAGTAATGTCTAAAATCTGTCCCTATTTTTTTTTTACTTTGTCCCACTCACAACACCATCATTTTGAAGTCAACTAATAATGGCATACATTTGAGTTTCAGACTTCACATCCTTCAGAAAAATGAATGATCGACAAATCCTATTATTCTAATAACCTTTTACATTTATAAAAGTAATATTTTTTAAAATATATTCCAATTTGTTGGCCTTTGTCCAACTTGCGCCATCATTACTGTGAAGACGATCACTGGTAATGACGTACATTTCGCTTTTAAGTTTCAATCAAATCCTTCAGAAAATGCATGCCAACACAAATCCTAAGTTGATAAAAACAATATTTAAAATCTGTCCTAGTTTTTGGCTTTTGTCCTAGTGCCACCACTATTACTGTGAAGACAGATGGTCACTAAATAAATGATTGATGACAATACGTTTCATCAGGTTCACTCTTTCATACTTCAATCACACAATCCTTCAGAAAATGCATGCCAGCACAAAAATCCTAGGTTTAAAGCAATATTTAAAATCTTTCCCTATTTTTTTACCTTTGTCCCACCACCATATATGTAAGCTGCTGAAGTCCCTAAATGCAGACTTCACAACATCACTTCCTTCAGAAAATGCTGGCTAGCACAAATCCTGTTATTCCAGCAAATTTTTACATATATTTAAAAATTAAAATCTGTCCCCAACATGGTAACTAAATAAAATAATGATGGCTGGGGATTATCCTCTGTTACAGTATGCCAAGGCAGGTAGAGGTAGCAGGTTAAAAAAAAAAGAACTAAAGTTGCCAGGTACAGGAAGGAATGGTCGTGCACTCTCAATCTATGTCTCTGGTCTCTTGATTGAAGTGGAACCAGATGAATGAGCAAACAAAGCCAGCAGCAACAAACCAAGACCTATTTATTTATTTATTCATTTTTGTAAAGTTATAGTAGATTCACAGTGCACTAGCAGTGAGCAATTCATTAAAAAATAAAATAAACCAACCAAAAAAAAAATGACTTTGCTTGCTGTAGGCATCAAAATCGATAAAGCCTGTGAATGCCTTTACTGCACTGCCCCTCCACCCATGCAGTAAATCACAGGTCATTGGGACAGTGCACATGCGTGATGATGTAAAGAGAATGGAAGGCATGCTGGAATGTCCCGGATGTCTATGTAGGACATATTTTTTACTTACTTTCTATTTCCCTTAAAGCAAAATAAAAATTATATATTATAAATAAAACAATTACTTATCTGTTCAGTGCGGATTGCATCCTAGACAAGGCAGCACCCAGGGTAACTTCCCCTCTTGTCTCACCTTTGCTACAATAGTGCCACTTAGCTGCATAAGGATTGTGCAGAACTGCAATGCATCTCTGAATCACAGCTAAAATCCTGCTCACATACAATAATTTTGGATCTGTTAAGCAAGATTTCTACCTTACTGTACTAAAGCCGATTACCAAGTTACAAGGACAGAAAAAGAGAGAGGTCAGAATTTTAATGTAAAAATGCTAGCTCAATACGACTCAAATGAGAGTAAATACATTAACTCAGATTATTGATATGCATTTACTCAAATCTCATGTCATGTGCTAGAGATCACTGTCATATCTTAATCCAGTTCTTGCATATATTCATTACAATGCTACTCCCTTGTTTGTTATGCAAAACATAATGATATAATCTGTTCAAACGTTAAGGCTTCTTCTAAACAGAATGCAACACATGGCCTACAGATCCCAGCACTTTACCCTTAGTTTTCATAAAGCAATAAAAAGAAGAGCTTCTGTCCAAAACCAGACAGGAGCTGCCTCCTGGTTTCACATGTGCTCTGTAGCTTAACTTGCGTGGACATCTGTGTTCACTTTCTCTTGGACACCAGTGGGTTAGGATACCTTTTGAACAACATACTCTGAGGTAGTCACAGTATTGTCTATCAGCAATTCTGATGCTAAAATAACATCATTAACAGATGGTGATGGTAGTTCCAAATGACTGCAAAATGCACTGTGCGAATGTGCACAAGCAGCAGAGAGATAACCAATGGTCCATACCAGTGTTGAAGCAATCCTAGTGCAGCTGTTGTTGTTTGTTCACAATATATCATTTATACTTTCAAATAATCAATACAAGGGGTAAGAGTGACTGCAGTACCCGCCTTTACTTCATCTTTAAACTTTGTTTGTGCATACTCCACAGGCACGTGTATATACACATACACATTAGGTTCAAGTGTACATATACATAGGTTATAGGCACTCACAATAAGTGTGAATTTGTGGCAAGAGCTCCAGATGCAGGAACAGTTAGGAATGATGCTAAATGTGTTAGAACAGCATGGCACACAAAACTTTCCCAAGTGGTTAGCCACACTCCTTATTTACATAATGAGATTCAAATCTGTAAGATTCTATTTCTGAGGCAAGAAAGGTGTGCTAATTATCCTGCAGCCTATTTTCAGAGATTTAGCTTTATGGTGAAAACCTGTGATGCCAGGAGTAATACCAGGCCAAAGGAAACCAAATTTAAAAAATGTATTTTTCTTGTCTCTCTTGTTCATCTGTAATCAGTGGGTTTGTACTTATGGCTTGTGAATGGTTATGTTTATATTTTTGAATACAAAAGAAATGGGA
Organism: Protopterus annectens; assembly: GCF_019279795.1. Lineage (NCBI taxonomy): Eukaryota > Metazoa > Chordata > Ceratodontiformes > Protopteridae > Protopterus > Protopterus annectens. The sequence goes on along the minus strand of NC_056747.1, from coordinate 306,614,714 downwards.
ATTTCTTTTAAAGTGAGTTGGATTTCCAGACTTAAGATTCAGAGATAGTTACCAGGCATACTGTCTAGGAGACCAGTGAAGAGCTATCCAATTTCCCAATTTTCCAAAGCACTGACTGGTTAAGTGACTTGCTCAAGGTCATAGAGTATGCAAAGGGAGGGTGACGGAATCAAACCCTATACTACAGGAAGCAGCTCATTAACACTTCATTGCCTTAAACCTGTGTAGTAACAGGAAAACTAATCCTGTGCACCAACTGCCAAACTGATTCCTGCCAGATTTGTTGTATTCTCTGATGAATGTTGCAAGAAATATGAAAGACCAGGAACCGGATTTTTAGGTATAGTTGCTGCAGGACTTAATGACTTGCATATCATTAAGCCACACAAGGGTGGAGCTGAGGGTGGGCAGCAGATTTAGAAATGTATTGGCAATTTCTATTGCTGTAGGATGAAGTAATTAAGTTTTTGCTTCTAAGAAACTTTGCTAACTGGTTTGTCTTTTTCTGGCCATCAACAGAACAGAAATATGATGTCATATCACGACCACTTGGCTGGGGTGAAAAAACATTGTATATTACCACATGCTATGCTGGGCCAGAAAAACAGATGCTGTCTTATTTGTGGTGGATCCATCTGTGAGTACCAGTTATTAATTTATCTAACTTATGGACTCATAGGTTCATAGGTGTGTACAAGGCTAATGGCCCTGGAGCCTTTACAAGACAAGTCCATAGGATTACCCTGGCATGGTACCACCTGACCTTAGTTCCCAGTGCCTCTGTTGAGTAAAGCCACTGGAATGATCCCTGGGGTGAATTTTCTATTTCTCATCCACTCATCAAGATTTCTCTTGAAGAGGGCCAGTGAGGTGCTCTGCTTGGCATGTATGTATATTGCGGCAGATAGGAACAGTATTTCTGCTGTATGATAGCCAGAAAACTTAGGCATATGGACCTTATTTTTTCTTCTGTATGCATGCTGTGTATTTTATTACCATTTATTTTGTGTGTGCATGCACGTCTGTATTTGCATTATATTTTTATTACTGTTCATTTATTCATCTTTAAGCTTTTGTGGTTGGCACACTGTTTTCTGAATCCCCCTCATCACATGTGATTTCTGAAATTGTCTAGTACAAAAAAAGCACAAGACATGACCAACATAATAGTGGTAAAAATAATTTAAAGAAAAAAGACACGCATCTTACATCATCCTTTTTAGAAGTAACAATATATGACCTTCTGTGGTAAAATTTTGCAGTGAACTTCATTATAGTCTACAGATTTTACACTCCCTTTTATAATAAGTTTATATTTCCTATCATTTTTGTCACTGTTTTCACTCTTTGATTTTAAATGTGTTTCTGAGTACTTTCCCACATTCCAACTGAAAGCACTATTTGGTATTCAACTGTCATGTTAATTAGATGTCCAGATTTCTGGCTGGATGTACCTACTTATCAAGGACCTTTGTACCCGTTTTCGATGTCTGCAGGTTAATTATGATATAGACCTGGGGTGTTCTGGGACAAGATATTTAAGAAGTAATAATTCATTTTGATATTAGAAGTGAATGTGAAAAGATCACAGAGCAGATGCTCCACATCAGAAAAATCATTTGTGCTTCCTGCTGGGCTTGATAATATTCATGAGGCATAAGACTGTGTCTGTTGAACCTTTTGGCCAGTGAAATGGTTGTAACCCCAGTATGTGAATCACTGAAAGTGATAAACTGATGTTCGTCGTGTTTCACTGTTGCATTCATCACACTTGGGGTTATTTGCCTGCAGGTAGCCCTCAGTTGGCCGGAATACCAGAGACTTAGTATTTATGCGTCGGTTGCTGTCGCCCCTGGACTGACATCAGGTTGTCAGGGGTATAAAAACAGGCAGCCGATGCCATTACATCAGTCTTTCTTGCTAAGGAGCCTGAAGCAGAAGCAGTTTGCATGAGTGCCAGTTGGCCGCTACCTGAGTTTTCGTTTCCGAACTGAATCATCCTGAAGTCTTCTAAACCTAAGTACCCTGTTGGGGATCCTTTTTTCTTGCTCTAACCAATGTCAGAAAAAGTTAACAATTGTCTTGCCTGTGGAAACCAAATACCACACCGAGATTTCCATTCTTACTGCATCACCTGTTTAGGCCCAGACCACAACGTACTTCGCTGTCAGTTTTGTGCTTTGTTCAACGCCCGAACTATTCGTCGTCGGGCCCTTATTGTCAATAAATACGTTCGCACTCGATCTCCGTATTCCAAAATGGCTTCAGTAAGCCATCCAACTACCAATCTTCCAAAAAAACATAAGGATAAAGACTGCACAGGTCCAAAACTGCCGACAATGCTTCCGTTAAGCTAGTCGCCAGTTTGCCGGTACTCAGTGAGATGCTTTCGCAGCCCCTGATGCCCACTCGATGGATTTGAAGGCTGCTACTGAGACCCATTCGGAGTCCGGTATGCCACGAGACTCTTCTTTGACTACAGAACCTGTGGATGTCTCTACCTTGGATGGGTCCAGAGCCGCTGTGCAGGTACCGGCTTCTGTGGAAGTTCTTCACACTACCGATTTTCGACACAAACTGACAACTTCTTTCATGTCTTCAGTTCTGTCTAAAACTACCGAGTTTCTAAGGCCAAAAGTACGAGCTATGCCTAAAAAGCCGATGACCCAAACTCAAGCACCTGCTTCCTTGCCACAACATTAAATGTTAAAAATGGCAGAAGACCTAATTATGCTGATTAGGGGAAGCCAGCCTTCCCCTGCTAAGAGAAAAAGAGATCTGTCCTCAGCAGCTCTAACAGACCAAGAGTCCGATGACTCTGAGGTTTCTGAATATGAAGACATGCCTTTATCTACTTATGAGGATTCAGATGCAGAGGAATCGATTCCCTTTGCTTCCCCTCCAGAGGATTTTTCTTTTGGTGAATCCCTACATACTTTAAGAGAGCATTTCCACTGGGAATGCCAAGACTATCCTCAGTCCAAAAAGAGACTCAGAGAATTTTTAGATTTGCCACAACATAGACCTTTAGCAATACCTCCAGTTCTGGATGTTGTGGATGATGTCTTTATGGAATCCAGTCTAACTCCTGATACTTTACCCCCTGCTCCAAGGAAACCAGACAGGTACTACAGAGTCCCTGCCTCTCACAAATTTCTTTTCAAAAATCCTACTGCTGACCCAGAGGTCATTTCACAGGGGCCTAAAGGTATAAAAGCAACTACAGCTAAGAATCCCACCCCTTCAGACAGGGATTCCTGAGCTTTAGACAGATGGGATAAAAAAAATATACACCTCTGCAACTCTCGCCATTAGGGCATTGAATTACCAGTTTCACATGCTGAAATACCAGCAACATATTATAGAACTTATTAAGCAAAAATTATCTACCTTTACAGACTGTGCAGAAAATAGAGTTACAAGAGCTTATGCATTCTGCAAGCCAAGTCAGCAAGCATACTTTGCAATGTGGCTTTGACACCCTAGAAGCATCTTGCAGGGCAGCAGTCACTGGTTCTGGCTTAAGGAACAGACCTTGCCAGACCATGTCAAATCAAAATTACTAGACGCTCCTTTGAACAAGGACAATCTGTCTGGCACCAAAGCAGAAGAGGCTCTAAAAAAGATGGAAGAAAAAGTTAAATCTATGCAGACAGTCAAAGACTTTTTGCAACTGCAGCCTCCTAGATTCAGTAGGCATTGCCCCTCAAAACACTGGTCCTTTCCAGCACCCTCAAGGCCATCTCAAAGTAGACCCAGGGGAAACAGATCCCCTCCCCCCAGATTACAGTCTCAGGGTATGCAGAGATCTAAGCAATGGAGTGCCTCCACTTCAGAAACAGGAAGTGCTAAGCCACCCCCTTATGGAAAGAATTCACAATGACTTCTCAACTCCACTCTTCACCTCTGCCCAACTGCTTGTACCCCTAGGAGGAAAACTTGCACGTCATGCAAAGAACTGGACCTCCATCACCAAAGACCGATGGGTCCTCAACATTGTATCCCAGGGGTACAAATTTTACTTCTACTCACTGCCAACCCCAAAAGGGTTCCCAGACCTTCCTCCAAACCAGTGGGCAGAGGCAAAAAACCAAGTTCAATCCCTGCTCTCCATAAGGGCAATTCAGCCTGTTCCTGCAGAACAGATAGGTCAAGGGTTCCATTCCAGACTTTTCCTGGTACCCAGAAAAGAGGGCACTTGGCGCCCAATCCTAGATCTTTCCATTCTAAACACCTTCCTGGTAGTACCTTCTTCTTCTTCTTTCGGCTTTTCCCGGTTAGGGGTCACCACAGCAAATCATCTGTCCGCTCATGATTGGCAGTGGAGTTTTACGGTGTTGAGTTGCCAGCCTGGCACCCAACCTTCCACAGAAGGCACACACATGCATGCACTCACACTTAGGGCCAATTTAGAGTGTCCAATCCACCTACAGCATGTCTTTGGGATGTGGGAGGAAACCCATGCGACCACAGGGAGGACATGCAGACTCCGCACAGAAGGCACCCCAACCAAGGATCGAACCAGAGAACTTCTTGCTATGAGGCAGCAATGCTAACAGCTGCACCACCACGGCCACCCCACCTTCCTGGTGGTACCAAAATTCAAAATGCTCACCCTTCAGCAGCTTCTTCCTATGCTGGCCAAAGATGCCTGGTTAGCCACACTAGACCTAAAAGAAGTCTATCTGCACATCCCTATCAGGGACTTATGCAGGAAATACCTAAGTTTCAGGGCAGGATCTATGCATTATCAGTTCTCTTCACTTCCCTTTGGCTTATCCACTGCTCCCAGAGTATTCACAAAATGCCTGGCTCCAGCCATTGCCTATTGCAGACAGAGAAACATTCAAATTTACCTGTACTTGGACGATTGCCTGATTCAGGCAGACAGTCAGGAAAAGCTGTTGCAGCACCTGACATTTGTAAAGAACCTTCTAACCTTTCTGGGGTACACTATCAACAAAAAGAAATCAAAACTAGTCCCCAGTCAAGAGATTGTATTCCTGGGAGCAAACTTGGACACAGCATCCCAGATGGCATTCTTTACTCCAGAAAAACAAGCCTGACAGGCTACTTCACTGAAATGGCCACCAGAACCCAGCTATCTGCCAGGAAAATCCTGCAGGCCCTAGGGTTCATGGCCTCTTGCATTCTACTAATTCCATATGCCAGACCGCATATAAGGAAACTTCAATGGTACTTAAAAAGTCTTTGGTGCCATCATTCTCAGGACCTGGAAACCATTATACCTTGTCTAAGGGACAGAGTTTCTTTGGTGGGCAGCAGCATGCAACCACAACAAGGGACTTCCCTTTACTCACCCCCACACTGCCCAGACCCTAACCACAGATGTATCAGACTATGCCTGGGGGGCACACCAGATGCTGGATGTCATTCTTGAAGCCAGAAGACCCAGTACAAGGAAATCCTATGCTGACAAGTGGAAAAGGTATTGTTCCTGGATTCAATCTAAAGGAGAGGACACAGCACTGCCCTCCTTACCTCTAATCTTGGATTACCTAGCAGATCTACTCCACAGAGGTCTATCCTTCTCCTCCATTAAGATCCATGCCTCTGCCATCTCCGCTCATTGCAACATTGAGCCACCTCTTTTCTCTCACCCTCTCATCAAACAGTTCCTGAGAGGGGCAAACAACCTAAGGCCATCAAGGAGAGCACTCACCCCTGCTAGGGACCTTAACTTTGTAATGGAAAAGCACACACTACCCTCCCCCCCTTTTGAGCATGCAGCATCAGCAGAGTTAAAATTCCTCTCTTGGAAAACAGCCTTGCTTTTGGCCATCACTTCCGCTAGAAGAGTGTCTGAGCTACAAGCACTTATGGCTGTGGAACCTTTCATTATTTTTCATGCTGACAGGGTCTCCCTCAGGACTAATCCTTCCTTTATGCCTAAAGTGGTGTCCAGTGTGGCTCTCAACTAATCTATCCATTTGCCAACCTTCTTCCCTAATCCTCAAAATAAAGGAGAACGAATCCTGCACTCCTTGGATGTGCACAGACAGCTCAGATTCTACCTTGACAGGACTAAGCCCTTCAGGAAATCTGACCAATTACTAGTCAGTTTTGCACCAGGGACAGAGAGCAAGGCCATTTCAAAACAAACAATTTCCAAATGGATAGCACACTGTATCCATTTCTGCTACAAACACCATGGGAAACAAGCCCCTCAGGGGGTCAGAACACATTCCACTAGGGCAACTTCTACCTCTACAGCATTCCTCAGGAGAGTCCCTACCAGGGACATTCTGGAAGCTGCTACCTGGAGTTCTGTACAGATTCACCAAGCATTACCACCTGCCTATCTTTTCCAAATCCAGGGTGGGTTTTGCAACAGCAGTCCTGCAGGGCATACTAGCCAGCCCCAACTCTTTTTGACTGCCTCCACCCTTTCTTCAGCTTTGGGAATCAACCCAAGTGTGATGACTGCATCAGTGAAACACGAAGAACATAGTACAGTTGTGTACACTTACCATAAATGTAGATGTTTGAGTGTATTCACTGTTGCAGTCCTGGTTTCCCGCCCTCCAGCCCCCTTCTCTCTCTCTCCTCTCAGTGTTTATTACTCACCCCTTACAGGGCTATTGGTATTTACTTCTTACTGGTGGTGTTTTTCCCACCATAACTTAGCTCCATATATGGGGGGCTCCTGACATTTGGGGCAAGAAAAACTGATGTAATGGCGTCGGCTGCCTGCTTTTATACCCCTGATGAACTGACATCAGTCCTGGAGCGACAGCAACTGACACAGAAATACTATGTCTACAGACAGATAACACCAAGTGTGATGACTGCAACAGTGAATACACTCGAACATCTCCATTTATGGTAAGTGTACACAACTGTGCTTTCTCAAAGGTCAACTCCAACTCCAACTCTCATGATTTCCATTCAAAGAGGGTATAAGTGGATTCCCATGGCTTCCTGATGTACTATACCACAGCCATGCTGTCTGACTGGAATGAAATGTGGCCTAAAGTATGGCATGATAATAGTGTCTAAAATGCAAATAGCACTACCCCCACCTGTAGTACAATGATATGCAACTTGGCTACTTAAGCTGATCAGAGACCAAACCCTGAATTGTGTGGTCATTGAAGTCATCTCCTATCTGAAAATGAAGCATCTGTCATTATGGAGCCTACCAGAAATGGATCTGCAAAGAACTTCCCAAGCAAAGAAATGGAGGAAGGCATCCAACTCCAATACTTCCTGCATGACTGGAAGATTTTAACCAGGGCATACAAGTGATCGTCTGTTCCCAATGTACTCTCAGTGTCCTTTGGGGTACATCCATATGGTACTTGTGAGAACCACCTAGACAGTGAATGCCATGAGATGAAGCAGCCCATTAGGAAAGAAGGCACTTTAGTGCAGCTAGTGGGTCCTGAAGATGTTACAATATTGAAAAATGCCTGATATGTCCCGGCATCTAGAGAACAAAGGAACAACATTTGAAGGTTAGTTACTGAAAGGGAGGGGGTCAGTTTTGGCTTTGCAAAGCTTAGAGTTAGCCACAATGATAGGAAGCATGGAGCAGATACTTCCGTCTGATGGATGAGACAATTTTCAGACGTCATCTCCTTGGAGAAAATGCCACATACTTCATGCTTGTGAGTGAGACAAAATAGTCATGTACTGAGTGACATCACATTCTGAATATCACATTTATCATGAAGGGACTGAGAGACCATTTATGAGGCATTAGGACAGTCCTGTTCAGTGTGAACACCAAGTATTTGGGTGGTACTGGGAAATAGACTGTTGACAAGTATCTGTGCACCCCGAAGGCCAGCTCCCTGACTGGATTGCTTTCCACTGCACATAGGATGGATCCTTCCATGCTTGCTAATGTTCCATATCATTACCATGTCGCCTGACTGAAAGGAGATCACGCCTGATGGAATCCATGCCTGTAGACACTGGAGTGAGAAAGAAACTGACTCCATCTCCATAAGTGTTGGTTCCTCATTAGATCATAGCCCTTATGCCATGTGGCCACGGCAGCATCTTTCCCACATCAGGTAGGAGGCATCCACAGTGAATGTCATTTTGGGAGTTGGGGCCACAAAAAAATGCCTGTTAAGAATCTAGCCAGATCCATACATCAAATTATTTTTTGTACATCTCTTCTACAAAACAATTAAAATCCCAAAAGAGTCTTTTCACTACACCATTCGTGGGATTTGTGTCTTGAGACCACTAAACTATAAAGTTTCACTAGAACACCTTTGTGCGGAGCCTTACATATGGGAAATAACACTAATAGCAACTTTGAGCGCCACAACCCCGAGGCAAGGCTGTCTGGAACTGCCTGAGATGATGGAAGGTGAGCTGTTCAAAAGATGTCTGAAAGACTTTTTCAGAGGAAAAAGTGCCTGACATGTCTTTGTCTTGGGGAAATCATCTATGAAAGTAAGGCGTTTGGTTTATGTCAGATGTGACTTTGCACAGTTCACAGTAAATCCTACAAAATGAAAAATCTACAGCAGAGATTTCTTGAAAACAGCCTATCTCATCTGTAAGCCACTAAAAGCCAGTTATCTAAACAAGGACATGGTTTTGTCCCTTGTAGCTGAATGCTGGTACCTGCTACCAGCATGCACTTTGTAAACAGTGAAGGCAGATGGATGTATTTCTGAAGTGCAGGGTTCTGAAATGATAATGAATGTCTCCTATTCAAAGCAAAGGAGTTTTTTTGACTCATTTGTGATATTTATATGAAGGTATGCATCCTTAAACTCCAAACAAAACATCAATTCTTCTCTGCATAGTACAGAGAAAACAGACTGAAAGGTGATCATATGAAAATATTCCTTTAGGATGATCATGCTAAAGGACGAAGTCCATTATATTGGGATCTGTAATGGAACGAAGTCTTACAATGCTGGGACATAAAACATCACAGATGATGCATCTATAACGCAAAACATTGCAACCACAACAAGTAGCGGCAAGACAGATCACACAAATTTATTTTTAATTTATTTTACATTTGTTTACCAGGAAAGTCCAACTGGAACAAGGTCCATTTACAGTGGAGGCCCGGGGAGAAAAGCTCCATAACATAACAGTACAAATACAACAAATGACAACAAAATTTCTGTACAAAGGCATATATACAATCAGAGCTCCATGTCTTTATATGACAACACATAATCCACGAAGGACAGAAAATTTCTATATAGTGGCATATATACAATCAATGAGAAATCAATAAGTATCATTCTTGTGGGAGTGGGGGATTCCCCCAAGCTCTCAAAACCCCAGTTTCTAAATATGCCTCCTCTGAATTTGTACATACCTGGAGGAAAGGAAAATTAGTCTTCTTTCGGCTGCTCCCATTAGGGGTCGCCAAAGCAGATCATCTGTTTCCATTTCTTCCTATCCTCTGCATCTTGCTCTGTCACACCAACCACCTGCATGTCCTCTCTCACCACATCCATAAACCTTATCTTAGGCCTTCCTCTTTTCCTGTTACCTGGCAGCTTCAACCTTAGCATCTTTTTTCCAATATACTCTGCATCCCTCCTCAGCACATGTCCAAACCAACGTAATCTTGCCTCTCTGGCTTTGTCTCCAAACCTTCCAACCTGGGTTGACCCTCTAATATACTTATTCCTAATCCTGTCCATCCTCGTCACACCCAGTGCAAATCTTAACATCTTTAACTCTGCCACGTCCAGCTCTGACTCCTGCCTTTTTGTCAATGCCACTGTCTCCAACCCATATAACATAGCTGGTCTCACTACCTTCTTGTAGACCTTCCCTTTCACTCTTACTGGTACTCATCTGTCACAAATCTCTCCTGACACTCTTCTCCATCCACTCCATCCTGCCTATACTCTCTTCTTCACCTCTCTTCCACACTCACCACTACTCTGAACTGTTGATCCAAAGTATTTAAACTCATCCACCTTCGCCACCTCTACTCCCTGTATCCTCACCATTCCTCTATCCTCCCTCTCATTCACACACATATTCTGTCTTAGTCCTGCTGACCTTCATTCCTCTTCTCTCTAGAGCATATCTCCACCGCTCCAGGCTCTACTCCACCTGTTTTCTACTCTCACTACAGATCACAATGTCATCTGCAAACATCATAGTCCACGGGGACTCCTATCTGATCTCGTCTGTCAACCTGTCCATCACCATTGCAAATAAGAATGGCTCAGAGCTGATCCTTGATGTAATCCCACCTCCAACTTAAATGCAGCCGTCACTCCCACCGCAGACCTCACCACTGTCACTCTACCCTCGTACATATCCTGTACCACTCTTACATACTTCTCTGATGCTCCCGACTTCCTCATACAATACCACAACTCCTCTCTAGGCACCCTGTCATATGCTTTCTCTAAGTCCACAAAGACACAATGCAACTCCTTCTGACTTTCTCTGTACTTCTCCATGAACACTTTCAGAGCAAACATCGCATCTGTAGTGATCTTTCCTGGCATGAAACCATACTGCTGATTACTAATCATCACCTCCCTTCTTAACCTAGCTTCCACTGCTCTTTCCCATAACTTCATGCTGTGACTGATCAATTTAATCCCTCTGTAGTTACTACAGCTCTGCACATCACCCTTATTCTTACAAATCAGTACCAAAACACTTTTTTGACATTCCTAAGGCATCCTCTCACTTTCCAAGATTTTATTAAACAATCTAGTTAAAAACTCCACTGCCATTTCACCTAAACACCTCCATGCTTCCACAGGTATGTCATCTGGACCAACAGCCTTTACATTCTTCATCCTCTTCATAGCTATCCTTACTTCCTCCTTGCTAATCCCACTGCACTTCATGATTCACTATCCACACATCATCCAACCTTCTCTCCCACTCATTCTCTTCATTCATCAGCCCCTCAAAGTACTCTTTCCATCTGCTCAACACACTCTCCTCACTTGTGAGTACATTTCCCTCATTATCCTTTATCACCTTTACCTGCTGCACATCTTTCCTAGCTCGGTCCCTCTGTCTAGCCAGTTGGTACAGGTCCTTTTCTCCCTCCTTAGTGTCCAACCTTTCATACAACTCTTCATAGGCCTTATCCTTAGCCTTTGCCACCTCTCTCTTTGCCATGCACCTCATCTCCTTATACTCGTCTACTTTCTTCATCTCTCTGACAATCTCACTTCTTGTTCACCAACCTCTTTCTCTGTATACTCTCCTGTACTTCTTCATTCCATCATCAGGTCTTCTTGCCCTCCTTTCTCTTTGCAGATGTCACACCAAGCACCTTTCTAGCCATCTCTCTTACTAGCTCTGCTGTAGTTACCCAGCTATTCGGTAACTCTTCACTGACACCAAGTGCTTGTCTTAACTCGTCCCTGAACTCCATCTCACAATTACCCTTTTTCAATTTCCACCATTTGATCCTTGGTGCTGCCCTCACACTCATCCTCCTCTTCTTGATCACCAATGTCATCTTACAAACCACCATCCTATGCTGCCTAACTACACTTTCCCCTGCCACCACTTCACAGTCTCCAATCTCCTTCAGACTGGCCATTCTACATAAGATATAACCCACCTGTGTGCATCTTCCTCCACTCTTGTATGTCACCCTATGCTCCTCCCTCTTGTTAAAATACGTATTCACCACAGCCATGTCCATCCTTTTTGCAAAATCCACTACCATCTGACCTTCTGCATTCCTTTGCTTAACACCATTCCTCATCCCCTCTGTTCCCTTCACCAGCATGAACATTAAAATTTGCTCCAATCACCAGTCTCTCACCCTTGGGTACATTCATCACCACTTCATCCAACTCACTCCAAAATTTTTTTCTCATCCATCGCATACCCAACTTGTGGAGCATATGCACTAACAACATTCACCATTACACCATCAATTTCCAGCTTCATAAACATCACTCTATCCGACACTCCTTTCACCTCCAAAACACTCTTAGCATACTGTTGCTTCAGGATAACCCCTACACCATTTCTCTTCCCATCCACACCATGATAAAACAATTTGAACCTGAAAAGGAAAAAGTAGTAAATTAAAAAAAAAAACACTCACATTTGCATTTACTACAAGTTGCCTGACCTCAGAAGCAGTATTAAACTTTATGTCTGTGAGTCAATGATGCATTGCAATACAAGTCTTTGCTTAAAAATGAATGACACTTTGTGAGGAAAACTGGATAGAACAAAAGGCAGTTTTTGCACAAGTCTTATGTCACCTTGCTACAGTCTTAACTGTGTACCACTATTTCAGGATCAGTTGATTACCTGGGATCTGGAACAGCCAGTTGGGGGAGGATGGGAATGAATGGCCAATGCTGAATTACCCTCCTTGCAAGGACAGTGGCAGTCTGCTACATTACTGACATCTACTGGAGTTGAGGTGTATAGCATGGTAAGGAAACAAGACAGAAATGTACACTTGGCAATGCCAAACACATCCGTGTGGAAGCAGTAAATGTAAGCACGCATGTATGTGCATGTATGTATTTGTGTATATCAGGGGCCAATACTTCAGTCCATTACACTGTGCGCACATATGCCCACAACCAAAAGTGGGGTAAACACTGTAAAATCTCCCTGATAGCTGCCTGGACAGTGGCAATATCTAAGTACTTCCTGCCTCAGATGGGGAAAAAATGGGCTTGGCTGTCACCCAAAACAGGAAATGCATGCCCATAACATTAGTGACCTGATAATGCAGTCAATCAGGTGAATTAAAATAAAAAAAGTGACCCTACATTCCACATATTTTTGGAACTAAAAAGAATCCTGCAGCTTCATTGATATACTGGGATGAAGCCCTGAATATGATTATTGTGACCCAAGTGAAATTTATGGCTCACTCACTCACTGGACCTGGCCGGGAGGTAGAGGAATGAACAGACACTGTGTCTTTGTCTCTTCTAGGGGTTTGGTGATGTGGCCATTTCATGTGCCCTAGTGGCAGTATCAGGGCTTTGATGAGAACCATGGTTGTGGTAGGTGGGTGGGCAGGGAAAAGGAAAGAAACACAACCACATAGATGGAAGTGTTTCCCCTCACAGCTCCACTGCATACCCATCAAAGTCACATCTGCCTGCAAATGAGTAGGGTTTAAATGAAACACCCAGCTGGGAAGTCAAACAGAATTTTATGAGGGGGGGGCAATGTACTTCCCATGTAGGTGGCAAATCAACTACTTTATTATTACCAACTACTCAAAGGTCAATGCATACTGAAGAAAGTGGGCTTTCACCTGCAGAAACCTCAACTCAACTTTTATTACAGTACTTTATTTCAAAACACTTTACAAAATAGCTGAAGTTCAAAAAATATATTAAAAGTTAGGAAAACAGTGAAACTGCACATCTCATTTGAAATTAGTGGAATTTCACAGTGGATGTATAGCTACCTCATATGGAGTAATGTGCCAGTCTCTGCTGCAGATGTATGAACTTTATGTCAATGTGACTCAAAACTTTGCCTTATTCCCTGTTTCTCTGCTGTTCTGTCTACCTAGCTGTCCTGTGCTGTACAGTGCCAACAAAGTGTAAAACCTTGCAGTTACTGGAAAAATGTTAACACTGACAAAGTACGGTTACTAATGTCAGAAAGACAGTTTTGACTGCATGCTTTAGCCATGATATAAACATTTTCAACTTTGCCATCTAGCCATATGAGTTTAATGGACTTTCATTCTGTCAGAATTTGAAGATAAAATAGTATAAAGATGGTATACACCAAAATTAAATATTTAAGTTTAATACTACAGATCACTTGACCAGAAAAAAAAAAAAAACAGAATGGCTTGGTAACATAAGTTATCATTGCAGTATGCAATGCAGTTAGAAACAGACCAAGAGTATAGTGCTTGTCTGGCTCAAATATGCAGGAATATGATATCATGGGACCATCTGCAAGAAGTAGGAAATGGATGTCACAGTCCTTGTGAAGACGAATGAACTGGCTTAGAAATGTACTAGGATACTGCCTGAAGAAAGAAAAGGGAAGTTCAGAAAGCATTAGATGTTAACTGCATACACAGAGTGATTTCTGAAGTACTGCATATCCAGGTGAATGGAGAAGTTAAAAGTAAAGATAATGTTAGTGTTTATATTTCAGTTTAAATACTCTTTAATTTCAAGATGGATTTTTGATTGTTTCAGTCTGCTTTTGAAGATTTATTTCATACTAATATGAAAGTGGAAACATGGCAAAGTGTAAAAAGTTCTTTTCTGGAATTTGTAACTTGTCCCAAGGCACAGACAGAGTCAGAAGATCTCAGTTAGCAAAATGAATGCAGTAGTGTTCATTTTTCATTGGTTAGAGGCTGCATTTTAATTGTTACAATAATGTTGCTTTTAATCAAAACTATTATAATATATCTATGATTTTTATAGTTTGGGGAGACAGGACCTTGATTTCATAGTCTCCCACATACGTTACTTTCTGCAATAAAGGAGATTATTATTGTCTGCAGAGCTGAGTTACTCAAAATTTATTTTGTACCTTAACGCCCAAGACATAGGTAATGGAGGTTTATTTCACATGCTGGTGGTCAATGAACGGCTGATAACTGGTGTGCAGATCAGCGTTGTGGCTTTATTGGTGATTGATCTACTTATAGGGATGCTGATCTATACTGGTGTGAACATTTGCCTAAAAGGTTACATAGTATCTTAACTGATCATCTTAAACTAGCCAAAGGGGGAGGAAGTCACAGAATAGGGAAAAAACAGTCTCTTCTCAAATCAGTAGCTACTGAGACAAATCCATTTGTGCAACAAGACCAGAGGAACAGTAGAAAATGAAGACAAAATCAAAAATAAGGTGAATATTAATTAGACAAATGAGAGCAAAACAAAAGGAACAGCAGCCTCAATACAGGCAAAACCTATCTGAACTAGCAGTTCTGAGAGATCTTGAAATTGTGACATACTGTAGCAAGCACATGGCATGCACAGCAAGGGATACCCTTCATAACAATTTATTTAAAGAATATATTTGTTTTTATTTGCATTGGGATCCTGAAGTATACTGGGATTGTGGTGCTGCTGCATCTGTACCTACAACTTACAGATGGGGGGGAAGAACATGTGTTTTGCCAACTTACAGGATCTTAGGCTGTGAACAGCATTCCTGTGTTGATTTGGATGATTTTATTTCTTTCCAATTTCTTTTTTCGCTGATGCCATTTTAAAGTTTAAAGTTTTTCTATGCGCTCACCTACCACAAAGTTTGAATTCTAAGGTGTTTGATTCCAGCATGGTTCACAAGGCTAACATTATTGGAACCAATTCCAATAATACCATTTCTGTTTTAGTTAATACAGCACCCAGGTGCTTGCAACCCTTGTATTCAGGGTTACAGGAGACTCTCGCAACCGTGCTTGTCTCTCTTTTTTTCTGCGTGCCTGTTTTTTCAGTTTTAGGTGTACAATAAAGGGATGGTGAGTCCATGCCACTGACAATGTGGCATTAAACAATGCTGGCCGGATGTTTTTAACTGTGAATAGCAGTTCTTCAGTTTGTTTTTATTCGTTTAGAACTGGTTGTATTTTACAAATTAATTTTCAGTATTTGTCAAAATTTTACTGTAAGCAGCAAATTCACAGTCTGAAGTGTCTGCTGAATGAATACTTTTTGCAGGGATAATTGTAGTTTGCTACTGCTAGAAAGACTTTGTTTATGGGCTATGAAGTCATCCTTTTTGAGGGTTGTGTTTTGAAGAGCTGTAAAAAGATGGCTACACTTTACATGAAAAGCATTGGACTATATGGTATTTGAAACTGTTATAACCTACCAAACAGGAATAACGGCAACACAGTCCCATATCTATTCTACACTAAATATAATTAAACTAACTAAAAAGACAAGTACAGGTATCAGAAGATAACCCTCACTGCACTACAGAAATATCATAAAATTACCTGGAAATATAAAAAAGATCAAAACTAGAGTAGAAACCCACCCATAAAACAATTATTCATAAAATCCCATGTAAAACTCTGTTCAATAGACAATGTGACTGTAGCCCACTGAAATGAATAGAACCAGTAATCCAAACTAAAAATAAATAAATGGAATACATCTTGGTCTCAAGAATGATAGCTCAAAAATTTTTAACCTACGGAAAACCTACATAAATAAAACTGAGCATTGGTAGACTTCCCACGTGTTTGTAAGCTGCTAAGTACTGTATTTAGAGATGAAGCAGGAGGAAGAAGTTTAACCTAATTAAACAAATCAAAATCAGTAATCTGACACTCTTCCAGATTTACTCTGACACTCTTCCAGATGTACTATTTGTTTTACCAATATCTCACCTACAGATATTTCCTCTGAGACAACATGCAATTTGCAATTATTGAACGTGCAGATGTGACCATGTATACCTCTTTTTCTCTCTGTCTCTCTTTTTTTGTGTGTACCTTTCCATAATGTTGTCCATGATAGATTTTTATGGCATCCTCATCTATCATATAGTGCCCCTATAGTTAGTTTAATCTAATTTACAGTAGATTAGTGAACATGTTAAGGATACCTTTCAGCATCCTCCTACTGCTTATACAGGCCTAACACAGCCTGTGGTGACAGTACTGATGAGGATGATTTTTGTTTTCCCTGCTTAAACCCTCCTGTGCCATGCATGCACTACTGCAACTGCACAATGACATGCATGCACTACTGTAAGTGCACAATAACCATGCATGCACTACTGCAACTGAACAATGACATGCATGCACTACTGCAACTGCACAATGACCATGCCTCTGGGGTTGCTGCCATTTGATGAACCCGTTAGAGCCAAACCCTGCACTTGTGAAGTTCGTTTTCACTGATGACTCTACTGTCCCATTCTGACTTAATATAACTTAACAGCAAAGCTAAAATATCTGAGCAGTCCATCTCAGATTCAAAGGGGAATTCTATTTGCGTGCAACATTTGAAAGACTGGAGAAAGAGAAAAAAGAATACTTGGTGGTAATGTCTCTATCTATTAATGATAATAACGGAATAACAAGAAGCCTTTAAATATCCCACTGTATCTGCAATGGGATGGGTTTCTGGGCTTGGAAATACATGTCTTGAACTGAGTGCAATGCTTAGTCCCCCATTTTACCAAGTGTATGTCTGCACTAGATGTTAAACTGAAACAATAAAACTTGCACTAAGAAAAATAAACATAATTACTTGTCCATTCTACCATAATGTTTGTCTGCACTCCATATTAATTTGACTATAATAAAACTTACACTAAGAAAAAAAATGTTCAATTATTCAGTTTTTGTAGGAAGGAACAGCCCTAGAATTATAAAGAGCACTTGTCACAGCAAATAAAATTACCATTTTTGCAAACACATTTTTTTCTGGACAAACAACCCTTACATGGTTAAGTGCATTATTGTACACAGTTGTAATTTGACCTCAGCTTCGATTTCTTTGTCGACACATCCCCACTTGGCTTCCACTGCTTACCTTGCTTCTTCTCCTCTTACTCTTCCTTCCGTCTTCTAAGTTAGATACCCTCACTGCCCATTCCTCTCCCCTCCACTGTCCAGCAAAGTGCCATGGCAGTCTTGTGACATTTTCTGACTGTACATCCTGTGCCGCTGTTTGTGAGTGCCAGATTATTACAATAACATACTCTGTTTCTTCTACTTTATCATTCTGTATAATGTTAACATTTAGTTTTCATAGTTCATATTCAGAAGTGCAGCATATCCTAGGTTTACTTATCTGTAATGAATAATAGCTGCAAAACTGAAGCACATCTCAGTTGTTATAAATTCCACACCTTGCTGAGAGATGGCAACAGAGTCAGTACATCTTTGGTAATTACAAGGTAGAACAGTGGAGAGCAACACAGGAAATATTTTACAAATTTATTACCACAGAACTACCAACACTAATGAAAATAAACTAACCTAACATCTGCTATCTAATCCTACTTGGAATCCATAGATATTATACAAAGCAAGTTCTACATCACATTCCACTGGTCAGGAGTCTGTTTTCAGTATGTGTTTTGCAGCCATTTTATGAAACATAAAATATTTTAGTTATGCAAACAGGCAGAAGACCTCCTTACTAAAGAAAAGACATGAGAAAGAACTCAAATGTAAACCAAAATGGTAACAAATTCTGTAAAGCCCTGGTAAATAGAAAAGTACAAAACTTTTCTAGTAACCTACTCATCTGCCTCAGAAAATACCCCATTATCAAAGATTTGCCTTCCCCTTCTAATCTAGCTGCCAAGAACCCTGAAGAATATTGATTTCAATTTACTAACTTAGAAAAAAGACAGAAAAAGCACTTTGTCACTTTAAAACCAGAATGATTTTAACTAGTATTAAAAAAGACATCCCTTCACATAAATCTGAAAATGTGAACAACAACTCTGTCTGCAACCAACTGCAGTCCTGAATTAATCTAATCACTTACCAGTTTGTGAGAGTACTGTAAGAGAGGAGACAAAAATGTGCAGCACCTTTGGAAAAGTCATGCTGTTACGATTGTAGTTGCAGATGCTTCAGCCGAGATGGGCTGTGCAGATGTCTCAAACGGAGATATAGCACTTTAACGTGGGCACAGGTAATCTGTACTGCAGCCGTTAGAGATGTACGCTGCTTTTCTTCTTTGTGGCAAGGAAATCATGTGGTTTGTTACTCTCGCTTTAGTTCTCAGTCCACAAACCTCTGAAAATCTGACATTCTCACCATCTGATAATTTTCATGCACATTTTGAGCTATAACAGTAATGTGCTATAGACAAAGACAAATACAGATTAACAAAATTTAATATGCTGACTGAGGGAGTAAAACTACAATGCATGTTTCAGTTTTCTTAGCAATACCTCCCTAAATAAGGCACATAAATGATGCCCAAAACCTTATCCTCTTCTCCATGAGGTGCTGCTGTAGGGAAATCCATTTCTGTCCTTCTATGTGCACAATCTTGTAGTCAAACCTATAGACTAAGATGTACATTAAGGACAACATCATGCCTGTACCCATCAGTACACCCACAGCACTCTGTAAAATAACAGCAAAGCCATTAAAATACAGGCTTGATTTAAAGCAATTTTTAACGAATACACATCCACTTTTTAATAATACACAACTATTAGTTTTGCACTGCTTCTTGCAAGCAACACTTCTAGCTCAAGACATAAACTACACTTTGACTTTTACTTTTTTATTGTCCTACTTGCCATACATCTCACTTTAGTGAAAGTCCGGATAGTTGTCCAATATGCTGCGTGGCTATGCTGGACCCAACCTAGGCTGTGACTGAGAAGGGTCAGCTGAGCAGCTCATTTCTCTTGTTATAATAACAATTCATCTATTTTCTAAACTGCCTGTACTGGTAAAGGTTGCAGGTTAACAAATATAAACAATAAAATAATACACCATTGCTGTCCCAATTGCTAACAGCATTATAGATGTCAAATTGATAATGGAACCATTTACTATAGCTGCTAGGAAGGCTTGCAGGTCATATGGGACAGCATCTGAACAGCAGTTTTCTATAACTGTCATGTATTATGTTTGGAATAATAAATGTGAGGGCAGATATTAGTAAATGGCACTAGATCAATGTGGAACACATGTCCTAGCATTGCAGTAAAGATCTAGTTTTATCACACAACTAAAAATTAAAAGTATTTAGAAAACACTGCAGATGTTTCCCTATTACAAACTGAACAGCAGTCCTTACGAGGACAGGCTACTACATTGTTCACTGTGTACAAATGCCAATTTCTTTAACGCTGTGATCAATTCTTTTTAGAGCCATTAAGCTGTTCGCTACACTTAAGAAAACATTTTTGTACCTGCTTGCCAAGGCAATTTTGTACCTACTGTTCTACTAAACTGTAGTCAACAAACTAGCTATCAGAAAAGCAAGGATGACATCTACTGTTCTGATAACACTATACCCTTCTGGAACAGTTGCATAACCTGTCATACTTTAACAGCTGATAAAAGTCATGCACTAATAGATTATCGTGAGTGTTGTAAAGGAACAACTGAGCACATCAAAGCCAGAAGGCATGGGATACAAGGCAGCACAGCTCTCTCAACTTTCCCCTTTGAGACTTAGAGGCAAAGCAAGAAATAATTAGGGAAAAGCCCCCACATTAGGGACACTTCTTAAACACTGGCGTTATAATCTTGGAATAAGGATAGAAAAAGAGGGTGCAAATTAACATGTTTTACAGAAGCAAGACATTTGTAATTAAAAATATATTTTTTTCTTGATTGTAATTCACCACCTTTTCTCAAAACCTTTGCCAGTATTAGGACTGATATAGCAAACTTTCTTTTTCAGCAAGAAAAATCTGTATTAAATTATCATTTACAACATAGCAATCATACATTTATATAAATAAAAACAACCCAGATTGACATAATCCTAGTTGCAAACATTATACATCATTTATAATCTAGCCAATCATTGTCAGTCAAGAATTACATAGCTAATTCAAGTCCTGTCTTCTTTTAAACCTCATTCCTCCCCTGTATGTATTGTTCCCGCAATTCTCTTTTTTCCTATGTAATTTGCTCCTACCCTTTTTTAAAGAGCCCAATTCCAGTTTTTTTTATGTCTGTTACTATATTCTCTACTTCTAGTACAGTTGGTCTAAAGTTTGATTTCCATTTTCTAGTAACTGCTTTTTTGGCAGCCACCATAATTAGACTCAGCAAGGCCTTACTATGTCTAGACAATTCCAATGCTGTATCATAGCTCAGAAAAATAATTTCTCTAGATATACCAATTTGCTCACCCAGTATCTCTGACAGAGTAGTCTGCAGGGAATCTTTAAACTCTGCCAACTCATTACAATTCCAGAAAATATGTTCCCAGTTACCTCTTTTTTCCCCCATCACACCTCCAACATTTGCTGTCTACCTGAGGAAAAATTCTCTGGGATCTACTTGAGGTATAAAAATATTGATGTAAACATTTCCAAGCAAAAATCCTAAATCTTCTAGATTTTGTTGCTTATTTGAGAGACATAGCATAATAACCCTCATTGTTGCTTTGTGAATTGCTTATCCAGCCTCTCTTCCCAATACTTCCCAGGATACAGCAAACTTATGAGCTAAAATAAGCATGCAAAGCAGTATAATTCATGAAGTGAAGGCCATGTCAACATACTAGCTGTTTTTTGTATGCGTGTGCATCAGCAGAATGAAGAACATCAGAAAGTTTAAAGGTTTACCTTTTTACAGTATCATATATAATGGACCAGTAACAAACAAGCTGGCAAAGTCTGATGTAGGCCCCAAGGTGGTGCACTAGCAAGATACAGAGGTAATAGCAAAGGGAATCCATACTGAAGGTAGGAAAGGTGAAAGTGGGTTATCAGAAGACTTAGTTATCAGTTTTTGCCCTCTTCAATGCTCATTTATTTTATTTTATTTTGCTTTTGTTTACCAGGTTTGTCTGAATGGGTTAAGTTAAAAACTCCTTTCTGTGGACATTCAGTAATATACATTAACAATTGCTCATACATTTGGTAATTAGTTTATATTCATGTGAAATAAACACAACTATTACCATATAAAAGATAGTTACACATTAATAAATGTTGAACACTGAACATCTGAAGAGATGTATTAGTGGGTTTGCCAAATAGACAATAGATGATGTGATTAGTGTTAAGAAATTCAATAAAATGGAGGTGAGGAACTAGGTAGGGCGGAAAATGTTAATACTGCAGTTAAGAGGCAGGGTATAAAACAGGTTCATAGATTGTTATATATGGCTATCATAAGGTTTATATTAGAAGTACAGAGGTGGGGTGAACAGTGTCACAAAACTTCGTATAGGGCTTGGAGATGACAATAGAACAATTCAGGTACTGGTGAAGACTGGTTGTGTGGCATATGATTCTGAACTAAGAGAAATGTTTTGAAGATGTGGCAAGCTGCAGATAACAGTGGCATTTAGACTGGAAATAAACAGGAGCAGATCCATTGATTTGATAAGCAAAGTTTTACTTGTGTTTTAAATGAGTTGCACTCTGGAGGGATTTCAGTGATAGTGGAATGTGGTCCCATGGTTTAGCTACACTATTTGAAATATAGAGAGACACCTGCAATATTAGATGACTTGGTTTTACTGATGATTTTTCTCCAGAGTGCAAATTCTATTGGTGGACTAGTGTTGGATTAAGTTGTTAAGGGCTGGGCAATTTTTGGGATTATAGAGAAGTCTCTGACTGCTAGGCAGTGGTATGTTCTATTGTTATTTACTGTAAACTATAACATTGCTCAAGTTTGGTCAGTTGTGAGACTTGAATGTGAGTGAACACAGGGGCAACATACGGGAGAGATGGCAGTAAGGAAGTAGAAGCTATACATCTTCTGATTATGACAGTGAGGTAAGTTTTAACTCTATATAATGTGCCCAGTGTTTGATGTGTTTTGTTAATCATGTGTGACACGTCGGTTGAATTTCAACTGGTCATCTATGATTCACATCCAGTAATTTACTGTGGTTTACTTGTTCTGTCACGGAGTTGTTGGCAGAAATGATAGTGAATAGTGTTGTTTAGGCAGAGATGTATTTTGGGATAAAGAGCATTAATTCAGTTTCTATAGGGTTTAGTAGGCGTTATGAATTATTTAGCCATGTTTCAATAGATAAGGACTGTTGTGTAAAGTCATAGAGTTTAGAGAGAAATCTGGCAGAGTGGGTTAGGCTTGAGTAACATATTGAACTAGGGTAGCATTTTTTATAGCAGTGTAGAGGTCATCGATGAATATGTAGAAAAGTATGGGGTCTAGTATAGATCCTTGTGAGGCAACAGTAATTACTGGAAAGGTGTAGAAAACATTTTCCATTTTATTTCTTGTACTCTGAGAAATAGCCATGGAACCAGTGCAGTGAACAGTTCATGAGCCCTAAATATGAAACTTTACGTAAGATGTTCTGGTGGGATACAGTATCAAAAGTCTAGGAAGATGGTGGTGACTAGGCTTCTGGCATTTATATGGGTACCGTCAATATATGGTTATTAACAGAATTAACAAAAAATCAGCAAGTCAGTAGTTGTGCTTGTGATGAGGATAGAAGCCATGTCAGGTTGAAGACAGAAGCTGGTTATCTATTAGATAGTTGAAAAGTTGCATATGAATCTTTCATTCGGCTTCTCCCATTAGGGGTTGCCACAGCAGATCACTGGTCCGCAGATTGATTGGCAGTAGAGTCTTTATGGCATCAAGTTGCCAGCCCAGTGCCCAGCCTTCACAGAAGGCATATGCACACTCACATGCACCTACCTGCATGCCTTTAAAGATTCACTCGACTGCAGGGAGGACATGCAGACTCCACACAGAAGGCGCTCCAACTGAGAATCGAACTGGAGAACTTCTTGCTATGAGGTGACAACAAAAGTTGCATAAGAATACATTTTCTAACATTTTTTGATGGGGGAATAAAACAGCAATTGGCCTATAGTTTGAAAGATCTGTACTGATAGCAGCCTTGTGCAGTGGCATAGTGGATGATGTTTTCCATGTCAAGGTGACTTTATTTTGGGTATGGATTGATTTATCAGAATTGAAACTGGGTATGCAATAGTCTTAGCTACTATTTTAAGATATTTGCTAGGTAGATTATCAGGGGCAGTTGTAGTAAGCTTTCATTTTTGAGGTATGTTTTGATGGTATCCGAGATAATTGACTGAATGGAGAAATGTTGAATGAGGTTATTTGATTGAGTAGGGACATCAGGAGCACAATTAATCATCTAGTTGTTTACTGACTGTACTGTCTGTATAAGGTGGGTATTGAATTTTACGACTATGGTATCATTTTGTTTGTGTGTGTTTGGTGTTGGCTTTGTAGCTTGCCCTGCATTTAACAGTTTATTGACTCAGGTCCAGAACAGTTTTGGATTATTAGTGTATATATGTTG
This sequence comes from Protopterus annectens, assembly GCF_019279795.1. Taxonomy (NCBI): domain Eukaryota; kingdom Metazoa; phylum Chordata; order Ceratodontiformes; family Protopteridae; genus Protopterus; species Protopterus annectens. The sequence continues at coordinate 306,590,805 of NC_056747.1, read as the reverse complement.
ATTGGCTCAGTAATAGGTTTTCTTATCTTTGGGGATAAGTTGTTTTGTTTTATATTTGTCAGAGCTTCCATGCTTTGTCTCTGTGTCATGGCTTGTGTAGTTGCCAATGGACAGGGTAGCTTTGAATCTTTTTATTCTGAGGGCTGCATTTAGAACACCTAGGAAGATTGTACTGAATTCATAATCTATGGAGGAGAGTTATTAGTAACTCCCAATTATGGAGTATACTAATAAAAGCATCTCCATGAAAAGTAGTAAGTTTCCTTACCAGACTGTAAGGGTGTGTTTTGGGGTTGTTGCTTTGATACTTTACAGTGTAGATTGGTAAGTGATCACTTAGGCTGTTTGGCAGAGTTCCATGGGATGATATTTTGCTTGGAGAGGATGTTAGGATCCAGCTGAGTGTTGACTGCCTGGTTGTGGTTTTGTTATATTAAGCTGGTCTGGTTATAAGTTGAGTGAACTTGAATAGATGTATATTACTGGTTGGATTTTCAGACTGACTGGCTTGCCAAGCTATATTTACATCACCCAATATTAAGGTTTCATGTGGGACATTTGAGAAGGCCCAGCAGAGACTATGTTCCATTGCTTTAGCATTGTTACCTGGGGGGTATGTATATACTCATGGTTGCAACTGTCTTGAGAGTGTTTAGTTTTAGTACGATTAGCAGGATTTTTGAATTAGAAAAAGTACACATGATATAGGGAAAATGTGATATGTGATGTGTTTTTGTAAAACAATAGTGACGCTTCCAACTTTTTTTTTGGCCGTTTCTAATCTGATAATGTTATGGGAAATTATTTCATTTTTCTGTTTCCTAGCAGAGCCAGGATTCTGTGGCAAATATAATGTCTGCAGTGTGTAGTACTGTCCATGTAAGAACTTCAGGGAGTTTGTTTTAAATACTTTGTAAGCTGGTATGCTGTATATGAAGGCCATGGTGGGCCTTTGGGTGAGTTGGTTGTAATAAAGGAGTGGTTAGAGATATGCTCTCTAGTGCCACAACATGATAAGTTGGGCCTGGGTTTGGCTGGATGCCACTGCTATTTTTTTCTGTGGAGGTATGATGGTATGGGTAGAGGCATTTTTGCTTGATTTTATGTTTAATACATAATTTGTTAGTACATAGCTGTTGCTTTGTGTAACTGTACTTGAATAGCTAGGTATACAGGTGCTGATACTGATAGGGTAAGATTAAATCATAATGTTCAGGAGTACATTGCTTGGTGGATGCAGTATAACAGTTTAGATGGAATCATGAGGGCAATGGATGCTGGTAGGATGTTAAGTTTATAAGTAGGAGAAGGGATACTTGAATGAGAAGTTGTAGTAGAAACCGGTTTCTGAAATGTAAGAAATAGAGGGGGTTGAAGGGTAGAGGATGAGGATATAGCAAAGATGGTAGGGAGGGTTCATTTGGGAAAAGTCGATGTTGAAATGTAGAATAGATTGCGGTTAGTTTGTAGCCTTAAAGGTGGTTTGGAGATGTATGTGTGTGTATTTAAGAGTATAGGTGTGGGAATACTGATATGAATGAAAATGAATTTATATGGTGAGAGGTCTGTTAATAGCTTGAATAGGTATGGGTAAGCAAGGGTAATAAAGCAAAAACTACTGATTTACTTTTGTATGGATGGAGAGAAATTGATGGCAGAGGATGTGAGCAGTGTAGAGAGAGAAAGAGAAGGCTGAGAGATATTATAGAAAAGGAGATGATAGATAACTACTAATCCGAGAGAAGACTGTAGGGATGAATGGAAGAGGGAGTTTTGTTCATGAATGACTTATAGTTACCATTAAGAAGGGGCCCAAGAAGGAAAGGATTTAGTGCAAAGCAGTATGACAGGGAGAATGGCTGTTGGTAATGATACTAAATGTTAGATGGAACTAAGGAGAAGATGACCAGAAACAGGAGAGTTTTAATGATAGTACTAAAGTTGTCTAGGGAGGTATAGGGAGCTGGGGTCTCAAGTCATTTATTTATTTAACATTTGTTTACCTTGAAAGTATGACTGGGGATGAGCCCATTTTCAGTGGAGGCCCAGGGAGAAACCCTACCTCTCAACTATCCAGATTTTCGCAAAATGTCCAGATTTTTACCTGATATTTTTGATCTGTTCCTAATAAATTTTTGGGTTTCAGGCAAATAATTGGTAAATCATTGAGGAAGAAGTCAGAAAGTAGTGACAGGCATTTGAATTCAAGACTTCATACCTTTCAGAAAACACATGCTAATGGAAAACATGTTATTCTGTCAACTTTTTAAATTTATAAGAGCAAGATTTAAAAATTTTCCTTATTTTAGGGACTTTGTCCCCCCCCCCCCATTATTTATGGATTTGTCAAGATTTTTTGCTTTAAGAGAATGAGAGGTATGGGAGAAAAAACTCCAGATGCATGTCTTTGGAATGTGGATGAAAACCAGAGCACTCGGAGGAAACCCACGCAAACACAGAGAGGACATGCAGACTCTGCACAGAAGGTACCCCAGTCAAGAATCGAACTGGAAAAGCTCTTGCTGTGAGGCAAAAATGCTATCCGCTGCACTGCCACCGTGATAGGTGAATGTGGGAAATACAATGGTAGAGTTATATAGGATGGGTGAGAATTGGAGGTAGGGCAGGGAAGCATAGTGGGCTTCACACTCTCAAGCTATTTATAGCTGGTGCTTGGCAAGTAGCAAGGAGATAATGTAGAACAGGTTTTCTTTCATTTACTGAATGCAGACACCAAGACAGGGATATGAAGTAACAAGCTTACACAATGTAATCTAATGATCAAGTGAAAGGACACTGACCAATTTAGTAAGTGGTAAGGATGCCGCCTTTGGGGGAATGTCACAGTCACATTTAAACATGGGGCAGGCATATATATGATTAATTAAAGGTAATACACAGCAAGGCTCTTCATATTAAACTTGCTTACATTTCACAATAATAGTCTCACTGAAACGTCTGCAGAAGAGAGCCTTGTGGCAGAGCTCCTGCTATTTAATTAAGGCTTACTGCTCCTGCTTACATCAATGGCATGATATGGATGCCGCAAGGAAAATTACATTTCTGCAAAACTACAGATCAGCAAAAGGTTTTACAAAGTGGGGATGATGCTGCTTACTGCATGACTTAAAATCAATCAGAAAAGTCAGAATGAAAAGTTTAGACAATCCTTCGACTCAGAAGGTGAAGCATCATCATGGAAAAAACTTCTCATTGCTGTCTTGCTATATAAGCAGCTGACAAGGACACAATCAGATTACCACATGTAGTTCTGGAGTCAGTACAGCTGTGGAAGCAATCTTACCATAACAGCAGATGTTCAAATGATCACTGCTGTGGCAGAATTATCTATATAGGCTACATCCTGCCAAGGATAGAAAAGCCCACCAGTTTCCAAAGCTTCAGGGCAAATTCCACATGCACAAACTGCCAGTTTGAGCTGAACTGACTAAAAAACAGGTTTGGGAGCCAAACCTTTCAGAGCTGTCATGCCAATAGAGAGAGTGAGGGATGCTGATCCCTGAAAGAACAATGCTAGGAACAAAAAAAAAATAATTATTCTCACCTGGCATAAAAAGCACACCAATACAAGGGGGATGGAAGGAGGGAGCATCTACTGCAGTGGTTATCATTTTAACATCTGCTGTTATACTAAGTTTATTTACACAACTGTACTATGTCCATCATATTGATCCCTGCTGCAGTAGCCTTACCTATACAGGTAGATTATCCTACCTTACTATGTTTGGGGATGATAGAGGAAAGGTCTTGGAGCCCCTGGAGAATGGTCCTAACAGAGCATGATGTAGATCTAGAGAAGAAATCAAGGTTATAATGCCTTGTACACATTTTTATAGAGGGTCAATTTGCTTCTTCTAGAATACTTCTAGAGTCCAACCCTTTCTAAAAGCCATAGATGAAGCCAAGGCCCTGGTAGCGTGGGCCTTGACCCTCCCTGGAATAGTTTTGTTGTGGCGAGTATAACAAAAAGTAATGGCCTGAGACAACCATTTAGAAATAGTCTGTTTTGACAAAAGGTTGTCCCTTCTTCTTAACTTCATAAGAAATGAACACCTGATTTGAAAATCTGAAATATTTAGTTCTGTCAAGATAGTACCAGCGTTGTCTGTAGACATCCAAGGTATGGAGTATCCTTTTTCCCTCATTTTTAGGTTTAGGAAAGAAAACAGGGGGAGATGGATAGTCTGACTTAACACAATCTCTGATAGGTCTAAAAGAAGGATTAGTTCTCAAAGAAACCCTGTCTCTGTGGAACATGAGATAGGATTGGCTCACCATAAGAGCTTGCAACTCAGATACTCTTCTTGTAGAGGTCAAAGCAATCAGTAAAACAGTTTTTCCATGTTATGATCCTCAAGTCAGTCACATTAGCTGGTTCATATTGAGCAAATGTTAACTGCTTCTATACCACAGACTTAACATCTCAAGGAAGGGCCACCAATTTTCTTGGAGGCATCTTATGCAAAACCCCTTTCAAAAACATTTTACATGAAAATTCATTGAAAGAGGATCCATGGGCAGACATGTTGAAATGGCCAATAAATCAACCCTCTTGGAGTAGTAAGAAAAACATAGGATAGTAACTCACAGAAATAATGTAAAAACAGAGAACTAGCTCTGAACAGGTGCTGATTATGATGTTGGCACCATCTAGAACACCTTCTCCATTTGCTAATGTATGGTTTTCTAGTCACAGGCTTTCCTGTCTTCATTAGTCCCTGCTATACGTCTTCAGTAAACAGGTGCCTAAAGGAAGTTAAGACCCCAACATCTAGACAGCCAGATGAAGTTAATTGGGGTCAGGGTTTATCAAACATCCCTGATCTTGTGTGGGAAGATCCATTCTGTGAGGAAGCTTGTGGTAATTGCCCTTGGTCTTTTCCAAAGGAAGAGAGAACTACTGTTGCCTAGACCAGAAGAGAGTCACCATAATGATCTTGGAGATTCCTTCAGTACCTTCAGGATTACCCTAAATATTAGTGGAAAAGCATACAGAAACATTGCTGTCCAAGGAAAGGAAAAGGCATGGAATCCTGATTTAGAATCTTGCCAGCTGATTGTTCAGAGAGGAGGCAAACATATTTACTTGAGGGACTCCCCACAGATGAATCATATCTTGGAAGGTTCCTTATTACGAGAGCGAAAATCCGTTTAAGTGAATCCGTAAACGTCAACATGTATTGCACGAACCAGCATTACAGTGAACGTCCAAAACCGCGAATTTGGAAATTTCGAATTACCATGGTTGGCCCGTCTGTGATATAGCTCCATAAGGTAAGTGTGCGATAGTTATGGACCTTAGGGTTAGGGTGCGGGTTAAGGTAAGTGCATAGATAGTTAATGTATTTAAGATTTAGTGTAGGGTTAGAAGTAGGGTTTTGTTAAATGTATGTATGTGGATTATTTATTTTGTTTGTGTATATTTTCATAGGGGAAGTGTGCAGTAGTTACGGACCTTAGGGCTAGGGAGGGGTAAGGATAGTGCATAAATAGTTGTGTATGTGGGGTTTAGTGTAGGGTTAAAAGTAGGGTTTTGGTGCTTTACTTTAGGGTTAGAAGTAGGGTTTGGTTAGTGTATGTATGTGGTTTATTTATTTTGTTTGGGTAGGTAGTATGTAGTGGGTGGTGGGGTTGTCCGACTATGACAGTTCGAGATTTAAAATTTTGCAGTTTAGTGCATTCGGTATTCTCGCGGTTCACGCAATATGTGGGGCTGTTTTGGTATTCTCTCAAAAGGAGTTTTGTTCTGGTAATATAGACCCATCTTGGAAGACCCCCTGATCTAGTTTCCATTCATAGGGGAATGCCCTTGACCTTCTCAGTTTCTCTGCCACACAGTTTTACTCTGACAGAATACAGGATGTCTGTAGAGTGAGATTGTGCTATAAAGCTATATCCCAAACTAATATGACTACTCTGTAAAGGTGCATGACCTGGTTCCCCCTTGCTCGTTGATGTACCATATGACTGTGGTACTGTCTGCAACAACTTGAAGAGGTTGGGGGGACCAACGATGATTCAGAGAGTTGAGTGCCTTCATCAGGGCAAGCATTTCTTTTATATTATGTGCTAGCACCTGTCCTTGGTGTCCCACGTACCTTGTGCTTTTATCCCTCCTGAAACTGCTCCCAAAACAAAGTCCAAGGCATCTGTAGTGACTGACTACTTTGAAGAAGGGAGGGAGAAGGGAAGACCTCGGTTTAGGGAAATTTGCTGCCCCAAAATCCAACATTTGGATTTGAAAAGACAAAGGATGCTGGTGCTGGGAACAAAGAGACTTCAAATACCATTATATCTTTCTCATGAGTCTTGCCAGAGGAATCTTGAGAATCATAGATGCCATGAGCCCCAAAATCCTGAGGTATCCCCTCGCAGTGACCAAAGTCTGATTGGAAAACCTTACAAATAGATCTATCTATATTTTTCCTATGGAAGAAAAGCTCTTTGAACTGAGAAGTCTAGCTGACACCTCAGGAACACAATCCTATGTAAAGGAGTCAAAAAAGACTTTTGCGAGATCTCTTGGAAGCCCAACTTGTGTAAGAGATCACTCACCATAGTGAGAGATTCCTGACACTTAGAAAAACACTATGCAAAGATAAGCAAGTTGCCTAAATATGGAAAAATGTCGGTACCCCATAGCTTGTAATGAGCTATAACTGGAACAAGACAGTTTGTGAGCACTGTTGGTGCACTGAGCAGTCCAAGTGTAAATCAGAGAAAACCGTAAGAACTGCTTGAAATCTGGATGAATAGGAATGTGATGATTAGCATCTTTTAGATCTAGTGTTAGCAGGAAACTTCAATGAGGAAGAAGAGGGAACAGATTGTGAAGTGACAGCATTTTGATCTTGGGCACTATCACAAACAGGTTTAGTAACGAAGGATCCAGAATTGGTTTCCAAGCATCACCTTTCTTTTGCACTAAAAGATCCTTGAATAAAAACGTTTCCTAACCTGGGAAGGAGGAACTGACTCTATCAATTCCTGAGACAGCATGTGCTGAAGGACATGGGGAGTACAGGAGTCTGATGTGGTGGTTGAGTCATTACCCCTAGAAAGGAAGGATTTCCTCCCACTACAGTATGTAACCTTGATGAATGACCTTCAAAACCAATTTCTCTGAAACTACTTGTTGTCAAAGTGATAGTGGAGATTCAGACTTTCTGGAAGGGAACGAAGACTGACAGGGTGGGATGGGGGTGAAGTAGGTCCCTTAAATAGTCATTCTGACTGGTTAGACTGTCCTTAGTTTTGGGGAGTTTCTGAATTCTTTTTGAAAACCCCTCCCTGACATTTTTCCTTAATCATTTGCTTACCCGTATTTTGGTGAGACTTCACTTTTTTTTTTTGGTGAAATTGATGGAAGGGTTAGAGAATCCCTTAAAAAAGTTGGGAAAGGAGGGCTGAAAATTCTTAGAGATTCCCCGTATCAACTACCCCTTTCATCATACCTTTGTAATAACTTCTGCAGCACATGAATCAAAAACTCTCTCTCTATCCAAAGGAGAATTTAAAATCTCATTTTTCACATCATCTGGATGGATATGAGAATGCCACCAGGCAAACCTCCTTAAAACAGTACCAGTGGTGGTAGCCCTAAAAGTAGTACTAACTGAGTCATGGACACACACACACAATAAACAATGTGTTGTAACCTGTGAAATGAAGGAAACTAAATTATTTAAACAATATTTTCTCATCAGAAGAAACTGTAGAAAAAAACATTCCTTATACTTTCACAATTAGTCAGAATGAACTTCAAAATTCTGAAAATCAAAGGTGAAGAAGCATACACTTTTTTTCTCATACCTATCAATGATTTTCACATCCCTGTCAGAAAGAGCAGCATTGGAATTAACAGGAAATTTATGTACTTAACATAATGATACTGAAGTGTTGTCTGCTTCTATCTTTTCTCAGCAGATGGGTCTTCGGATCCATCTTCAGCCACTCAAGACTTTGGATCCCAAGCTCAAGCTCCTCCCCTTACCCATAACCTCCTGCAAAGCCCAACATTACGTCAGATTGAATTTGCCCAAAGAATACAGCCAATGCCATAATAAAAATGCTACAAGAGATAACCCAAAGGTGATATGAGAGCTCTTAATCTGATATGGGCTAAAAAGTGCAATTGAAGGGCCTTTGGTTAGTCTGGTCATACCAGTATAAAGGAATAATGAATTCCATAATTAGGCAAGGGGGACTGGTGAGAGGGAAGTTTAAGGACCAAAACAGACAACACAGATCTATCATTACATAACTGTAGTATCTGATGTTCTCTCTTCTGTCCATTCCTCAACGGATGGGACAGAATCCACAGCTAATATAACCCTTGGGTGATTTCATGGAAAGATTCTGGAAGAGAGCAGAACCAAAGGATGCTCTGCCTCTAGGTAGTAAATCCAATATATAATGGGATATGAAGGTTATGAACATTGGACTATGTGGCAGCTGCACAAATGTTGTTGACTTTCATACAGTGGATGTAAAAAAAGTAGCTGTCTATGAATGCTCAACAGATGTAGCAAGCATTCTCCTTTATTGGAAAATTCAGAAAGAAAACTGGAAGATTGATGTTCTGATTTAAAGAAGTCTTGGTAGCTACCTTTGGTATGGAAGGAAGGATTAGTTTGTAAAGAAACCCTGTCTTTATCAAAAATAATCTACAAAGGTTTACAAGAAAGTGATTGGAGTTCTGATACCCTCCTGGAAGAAGTAATTGCCACCACAAATAATGTTTTCATGTTAAAAGATGGAAATCCACCTTAGCTGCAGGTTAAAACTGTGGTCTAGTCAGATACTGAAGTAAAATAGTAATGTTCCAAATGGGTTAAGATCTCTAAAAAGAGGACAGAGAAGGAAAGTACACCTTAAAAAGGCTTTAGATAACATGAGAAAAGAGGTTGGGGACTAATTGTCTCCAATGTTAAAAACTGAAATAGCCAAGTGGACTTTGATAGTATAGTAGATGGTACCATTTTGAAAAAGAGAAGCAAGAAAATCTAGGACTTCTAGAAGGGTTGCCAAAAAAGGGTCTAAATTTCTTTGAGAATCTCAAATACAGAACCTTTTCCATTTACTTTTCTAAATATTCCTAGTAGAAGGTCACTGGGATGAAGTAAGAATGTGGACTATTTGGGAGAACAGCTTGGACTTACTAGCCATCACTGGAAGTGTGGAAACTAAGCAGTTAATCTGAGGAGTCAAATGTCCAGGAGAAGCAAGCTGGATGGGTGAGAAATGAAATCATGACTAGGAACTAGCACCCATGAAGGGTGTTTCAGATGAGGCCAAAGGTAGGGGAACCATACCTGATGAGGGCATAAAGGGGCAATGAGGATTACCACGACCTTCCACTCTGTTTTCTGAAGAAACTTTAGAATGAGAGAAATTAGAAGAAAGACATAAAGGAGGCCGGGGGGAGTGTGGATCATAGCATCCCTTGGTGACTACTCCTCCAGGGATGTCAGGGCAAGAACCTCCTGCATTTGGTGATGTGGGAAGAGACAAAGAGATTTCAACACGGTTGGCTCCAGTGTCCGATCTGCACTGCCACATTTTGTTTGAGGGGCCACTCATAAGGCAGGAGGATGGATGTGCTCAAACTGTCTGCTAGAACACTGGATTTTCCTGGAATGTGCAAGTGACTGGAGGATATTGCCCACTGCAAAACCTTCATGTCTTCTTGGAATATTGTTTGCTGATGTACCAGACTGACATGTTTGTCAGTCTGGATAGATGTAAGTCCTTGATGGAGGGAGTCCTGGAAGGCTTGCAACACTAACAGAACTGCCTTCATCTCTAGAATATTGATATAGAGATTCTATCACTTGTAAAGGATGGAATTTGGACTTCTTTGGGTTTACTGTGATGTCCAACACTGAGCAAAGTTGGAGTAAGAAGTCTCTTGCTTGGATGAGTAGATTCCTGTTAGGGGTAAAAATGAGACATTTGGAACACCTGGAAACTCTGCAGTCTGAGGTAAGCTGCAATCACTGCCATGTTCTTCTGGAGAGGACTTGTAAGACATATACAAGTTGCTTATATGGACTGTCTCAAGATTTGACAGTCCCAAGTGCACTGGATGACAAGGATAAGGACCCAGAGGTGTTCTTTGCTGGTTGGGTGGAACCAAGCAAGAAAGAGAACTCTGCTCATCTAATTGGTAGAGTATTCCCTTGACAGCCTTGAACACCAAAGCTGAAGGAGATCCAGAAATTTGTCTGGTGGGAGCTGAAGCAACCTTTCCAGACAAACCATGGAATTCCTCTTGGCTCAGTTCCATGGCTGACACCAGAGGCTCTGAGAAGAAAGGATGGCTCTGAAAACCTTGGAGTTGAACCCATCCCTGGATCTGGTGCATAGTCTTTAGAGCTGGGGGTCTTTCAGGCTCCGAAGAAATTTGAGCTGTTTGGGTCAGAGATGGAACTGGAGTAGAAGATAGCTAAATCCTTAGATCCAGCATGGTCAAGCTCTGGAAGATGCTTGGATCCATAACACCTAAATCTGACAAGTGTATTGAGGTAGGAGCTAATACAGGATGACAGCAAAAAATGTTCGGCAGTGGCTAGAGTGAGGAGGATGCTCAAATGAATCTGGGTCCTGAGGAATTTCCTCATCATCCAATCCATGTCTGCTTCCGACAGGCTCCTAGGTGACCAGACTGACTGCAGGGAAGAAGTGGTGGACAGAGCTCTTGACGACCAGTGACTAGTCCTTTCCTGAAGAAATGGACATTGGGGACTGGCTCTAGAAAAAAAAAATGTGACTCCAACAGAGTGGGAGTTTTTGATCCAATCAGGGTTGGCTCAGAGAACAGCACTGGATCAGAAGGTTTAGAGGACTTCACAACCGGGGCAGAAGTGGGAAGAGCAGATGAAGAATAATCAGGAGAGTGCTTTCTCAGCTCCTTGTTTTTTTATTCAGTTGTCATGACTTTATTCCCTTTCAAACTGTCCAAAGACTTTTTGAAAGAAGGGGCTGCTCCAAAATCAACAGAAAAAATCTTTGAAGATTTTCCCACAGGGGCAGGGAGAATTCCCTTAAGGGTAAGTTTGTTGTTTCTCTACACAATAGCTCACGTGCCAAAGGCAATTTAGACAGCACACTGCTCATCTAAGTGAGTGACCTCAAGCAGTACACACATTTAGAGTATGTGTCTAAATTTGGTAAAATGTGATGACAGGCCACACACTTCTTAAAACCCAAAAGTTTAGCAGCCATAGTGATAACAACCACAACAATGGCAAAAACACAGTAATCCTAATGTCTAAGAAATTATTAATATAAAAATATTCTAAAATTATATATATATATATATATATATATATATACACACACACACACACACACACACACACACTTATTTTTTTATGAAAATATTGCACCAAAGGCATGTGGAAAAGACAATAAAACAACTACATATCTAAATAACTATGAACAGGGAGGTAAGGGTATAACTATAGTAAAGAGATTAAAGCACCAAAAGCTAATTATCTAAAAGAATGAAAATGGTGTATCAAGGAAAAAAGTTACCTCACAACGTAACCAATGAAGGAGATCAGTGTTCAATGTCTGTATCAAAGGAGTGACAAACAAGATCTGAGGTAATCCTGGGCTTTGCAGGAGGTTATGAGTAAGGGGTACAGCATGAGATTGGGATCCAAAGTCTTGACTGGCTGAAGACATCTGTTGAGGAACTGATGGTGGAAACATAACTGCAAAGGTTTAGTAGGATTAACTAAAGCTATAGCTGCTGGGCCAGGCTTGGGATGATAATAAAAACTTAAGAGATTGAGGAACTTTATTCATTCTGTATGCCTTTTTAGAGGCAACAAGCTGACTATTAGGAAAATTGCAGGTAGTGATGCACATGTCCTACAGAGTTGACAGAACTGAAGGAATGGGTGCAGGTCCTAGAAATTCCTTCTGTAACAGCGCAAAGTACTTTCTGAGGGACTTAGAAACTCAAGTGTTCTGCCACTGAAAACATTGGCACATTCTGGAATTAGTCTCAGAGAAAGATAACCCCTACTGGGAGAATTAGGAACTGAGCTGTCTTCTGAGTCTGAATCAGACAACTGAAGAGAAAAGCCTGCATCTGCCGATTCATCTTCCTGGCCAGATTCATAATCTCGAATCTCTTCAGAAAAAGATGCATTTCTTTTTTGAGAAACCACTTTATGAGATGGATCAGTAGCCTGAATTAAACACTGACCCAGACCCAGTAAACTACTATTAAGGAAAATTGAAGATGACTACATACATGTTTGTTTATTTTTTAACAAGAAAAATGGGGCTAACATAGTTATTAATGGCAGTAGCAGCTTCCTCAGGGATATGCACAGCATTTTGACCAAACGGAGAAGTCTTCCCTGTCCTCTTTCCCAACAACAGCTTTCCTTTGCCAAGTGAGAAAACCTCAACAGCTCCAGTGGACTTGACCAACCACAAGTCCATAGTGGCTGTAGGTGTTACACCACAGAGATTCAAGATAAAAGATTAGTGGTCTGAGGAACAAACTATGGCCACAGCAGAGTCACCCACCTGTGGCTGGGGCAAATTGCTAGTCTGCTGTGGTGGCACAGGCTGTTTGCTTAACTTTTTCTTTTTGTATCTGGATGGACCAACTGAGAGACTGGTAATTTGTTCCATGCTCAAGACGATAATGATGCCTCTTTCCCAAGGAAAACAAGCAACAAGACCTGGCAAAATTTAATCTTTAAAAGTCACTTTTTTCACACAAAAAAACACAGCAAAAAGTACTTTAAAACAATTTGCCAATCCTCAAAAGTAAAATAAACACAATTTCTCCACAGAAAAAAAAATGTTTTTCAATTACTTTAAACTGTTAGGAAAAAAGTGTGCTCCCATTTAAAAGTATGCTTATGTTTTGTGACGGTCCATTAAAATACAAACTCCTAGCTTAGAAATGATGTTCCTAAATAGAAAAGTACAACAAAACAAACATTTTTTTTTAATGTGGAAGGTTTTTCCTCAAAGGAAACTTATCTGCCCAGAAACGGAATAGCACAAGCCAAACTTCAATCCTTGAAAGTTTGCATAAGAGCACTCTCTTGAATAGCAGGAAAACTTTGAAGGGCTTTTGGTGCCCAAACCTGTCTTTTTATTCAGCTCAGCTTGAGCTGACTAACAGTTTAAGTGCATGGAAGGTGTCCTGAATCTTTGGGAGCTGGCTGAATGTTATATCCTTGGCAGGATATAAACCAAACACTCAATGCTACTGCAGTAGTGATCAATATGCTGAATATCTCAATTCCAGAATCACCACCAAAAAGAAACCATGCAAAGATCTGCATCAGAAGAGCCTGAGAGTAACCACTAAGGGAGTGGTATGATGTCAAATACAAGTTACCTTGGAAGAATTAAAGGCCCAGTTTCTATGCATATTTATTTCTTTTTTAACATTTCTTTTTTCTGTTTCAATTATTTTTAACACTTTTATTGAATTATTATATAAAAGAAAACAGACCATATTAACACGTTCCCAGTTACAAGTGTTATACATCACATGTATTCTTTTGTATAATCATCAATCCAACACTACAAAAATTGCTCAATTCCTGCCTTCCTTTTAATGTCCCTCCTCCAAAACATTATTCTGCATATGTTTCCACAATTTCCATTTTTTTATGTAATTTGCTCCTACCCTTTTCTAAACATCCTACTTAATTTCTTTTATTTTTGTTATATTTAATACTTCAAATACACTTGGTTTATACTTTGATTTCCATTTTCTAGTAATTGCTTCTTTTGCCAGCCACCAGAATTAAACAAACAAGGCCTTACTTTGTCTAGGTAATTCAGATCCTGTATCCCAGCTCAAAAAAAAAGTTACACCCATTGTGTTCAACCATTATTTCTGACAAAGTACTCCCTAGGGAATTTTTAATGTCATCCAACTCATTACACTCCCAACCCTTTCTTACCCATCACACCTTCAACATTTGACAGCTATATAAGGAAAAACTCTTTGTAGTCTGCTTGGGATATAAAAATACCCATACAAACATTTCTAAGCAAAATCCTCTAGACTTTTGTGCATATTTGGAAGTCATACATATGTTCTCCCATTGTTTCCTTGTGAATTGATTATCCAGTCTCTCTCCCCAATCTTTTCTAACCTACTCTGACTGGTTCTTATAATTATCATACAATATTTTATATGCCCTACTAATTATCCCTTTTTAACAGCAGCTTCTGTTCTAAATTCAACTAAAAATGATACCAGAGCAAGAGTTTCACTTAGGATTCCCCTATCCCTTTCTCTTTGCCTATACTCTAATGTCAGTCCCTGATAGGGAAGGCAGTCTCTAGCCTGCAGTCCAAATGTCCTCCTAGGATCTTCCCATTCTATTACCTTTCACTCTCTAGTTATTTGCTCCTAATTCCTTTGTTCTTTTAACAGTTCTATCTAGTAAATTCCAGTCCCCACTCCTTGTCTATTCTCTGTACCCCTAGTTGCAGTTAGCCCTATCATAAAAAATCTCCTTTCTCTAGTCTAGTGTTGGCTTAGTTCCTATAAGACTTTCTGCTACTTTATGAATGTAATATCCTGCAAGGCTGTCATTCTCCTTAAGGATATGCATCCAAAATCCTATTCTCTCCTTATTTCTTGAACTCCCCCATTTCATTACCATCCCTTTCCACTTTGAATTATAGCTTTCTGCTATTGTCAGTTTTTGCATTATATTTTTAGTCTCTTACCACATATCATTACCTGACATAACAGAATCCTTTCAATTCATTCTCCTAAATACTTCATTTTATTGTACCCCATTAAATATGGGCAATGCTGAACCAATTAATGTATGGGCACATAGTTTACAGCTATAGTCTTTGTTTTATCTTCATTAATTTTAAATTCCAAAAAGACTTGAAACTCTCTCAAAATGTTCCACAACACTGAGATATCCTTTTCTGGTTTCACAAGGGACAAAATAATATTGACTGCAAATAAAGCTAACCTTTCTTGATTATCATACCAATTTTAACCTTGAATTTCTGAGCATCTTATTTTCTTTGCTAATGGCTCTAAATGTAAAGCAAATAAAGGCGAAAGAAGACACTCCTGCATGGTTCCCCTTTTCAGACACAATTTGCCAGAGAGGAACTCTCCCACTCATTTTTGACCCTGATCCCTCATCAATCCTTTTATCTTTTTATTGCATCAGGAATACCATCTATTCCTGAAGACTTTCCTGCAGATTGGTCATATGTTACTTTTAACTCATCTCCTCCTATCTCAACTGCTGTTGAGTCTCATTTACATTTAACCTTGGTATACTTAAATCCTCCATAAATAATTCCATTTCTGGATTTCTACATTTCTCTCCTTTATACAAATTTGTAAAAATTTCCAAAATATTACTAACACCTCTACAGGATCACTGGTTATGTTTCTTGTTATAGACTCCCAATGTTTAGCAACAACCCTTTCTGCTTTCTGTTGCCTAAGTCATTGTGCTAAAGGAGTTATCAAAAAACTGTTGCTTAACAGCAGTATTTCTAAGCTCATGCATATTATCCAGATAATCCCTTATTTTCTCTTTAATACTCTGCTGTTGCCCCTTTTCATGTTCTCTGAGATTACCCTTATTCTGCAAAAAAAATTACTTCTTTACTATCTCTCTTTTATTTCTACCCTATTTTCAAACTCCACTTTCATTTTATCCCACTCACTAGTGATAACTTCTGAAGAAATGTCCATCTTCCCTAATAACTCTTGAATAATGTCCACTACCCATTCCATAAAGTCCTCACTTTTATCATGTAGGTGGAGGAGTTCCAGTGTCTCATTTTTACTTAATTACCCTGCAATTTTATCTTAGTTGTTATTGGTGCATGATCTGAAATAATTATAAGCTGTGTGTCGAAGCTTTCAATTAAATGCACACGTTCCTGTGAAATACAATTTCTGCCTAGTCTAACACAGTTATTGTACCTTGTGGAATAATATGTAAATTCTCTCAGAGTTCCTGCTACTGAATTCACTTCTTCCACAACAAATATTTTCATAAGTTTCTTTATAAATCTACCCTCTTTTGTTATATCTTCCCTTCAAGGTCCCCAGATACATCTTTACTTTTGCAAAGCAAGTTCCAGTCCCCATCTATAAGTAATATTCCCTGCTAAAAATTGATTGTCTCAGTTTTCTTGAGCTCCAGAATAGGAGTTTTAGGTGGAATTTAAATAGATGCCAGCATAATCCTCCTCCCTTTCCAGAAGCCTATCACTATCACAAATTACCATTATCTTTTTTCCCCCTCTTCTAACACTATTGGAAGTTCTCTTGCAATTAGCATAATAATTTCTTACATCTTTTATCCCTGACATTCTGCTGAATATCCGATTGAAATCTTCTCTTTATCAGATTTACATGCTCACTTTTTTACAAATTTGTCTCCCTTAACATTGCTATTTGCACTCTGCATTTCTTATTACAATTCAGTTACAGTTTTGTTTATATCTGTGAGGCCATTCATGTTCCAAAACAACATGGACAGTATAGTCATTATAAAAAAAAGTATTATTCCCACCTATTATATTAAATGTCTACTTCCAGCTTTTGTGTTACATGCACCCACTAATGTTTGGCAGGTTGATCTTTTATATAGTTGCTTCTCGCCATCTTCATCTGAACTTGCATCATGCTTTACAAGACTTTTTGTTTCACTGAAGTCCCTCAAGCAATAAAAAAAAAATCCCAGAACACTCACATAACCTACTAACTTAAAACATACACATAAAACTATGCACATATTCAAATAACAAAGTTTAACCCTCCTGATAGGAATTGTCACAAATCAACCGCTGCACCTACAGGTATTACCTAACTTTAAAATCACCATGTCAAGGCACATGTTACAGCTTGTGCTCCTACTTACACCTAATTCCTGCCTGTTCCTGTCTAATCTTTATTCCCCCTCCCAGATGTGAAAAACAGTTTGTACACTTTCAGGAAACATTAACTTTTATCTTTAAGAAAAGGTGCACTGGCCAACTTTAAATATAAAAAAAATTATATACTGTTCTAGTAAATGCATTAAAGATTTTAGGTACCAGGAATGTTGCCATCTCATCTCTTATTCACTTTCAATAACTTCAAACTTATTTTTTTACTAAGCAGCTTTTCTTGTACCTTTGAATTTTATGATTCCATCGGCAATGTTTGTTTGTTTCTTTCGGCTTTTCCCGGTTAGGGGTCGCCACAGCGGAACTCCAGTCCGCTAATGATTGGCAGTAGATTTTGACGTGCTGGCTTGCCGGGCCTAATGCACAACCTTCAAGGAAGGAATGCCCATTCATGCATGTTGCCACACAGAAGACGCTCTAACTGAGAATTGAACGGGCAACGTCTAACTGTGAGGCGACAATGCTACCGCTGCACCACCACCGCAGTATGATTCCATCAGCAATAATGTCCAGAAATTCATAATTTATTGCCTGCACCTGTAGTCAGCTTATCTCCATGAAACATAAAAATAGAAAGTATAGCTAACCTCAGCTGCAGACTTCTCAACTCCTACTGAACATTTATTTTCTGAAGGAAAACTTTTCATTAAATTCACAGTGGTCCTTTATTTTACAGCCCACTTACTTACACACACACACAAATAAAAAATATATATTAGATTTAGCAAAAGGGCATCAATCCAGTCATTCATCTATGCAAAAGTAAGAGAAAGCATCTCATTTCTATATACATACATTATCAGTGCAGTTTTAAACCACACCCCTACCCCAGCCCAAGATTGCAGCATATTAACTTAAGCATGCTTTTAAGCCTTTGTTCTTTTTTACACTGCAATGGCTACATTTCTTAAAACTAAAAAAGAAAAAATTGTACTTGTTTGCATTAGTATCTTGCACAACCACTGAAAATGCTTTACTGTACAACATGCAATTTGTATGATGAAATGTTTTATACAACTATTAAAAACAAAAATAGTTCTACCTATGGTTATTTTGTTTTTCTTTTACTGTCCTTCCAAACATTAATGACAAAATGGGGTACAGGTTAAACTTGTGGGGGGACTGAAAGGCAAAGTCAACAGAAGCCCAATGTTTCTCACCCATATTTTCGTGTCACACCATAATTCATAAATGTAATTAATGCTTTACACTCTCACATTTATTCACTAATTTCAGTGTTGCTTGTCTTCTTCCTGTTCATCTCCATCTCCCAACACCAGACTCTGGTTCAAGTCCAAGGTACTCCCGATTCTTCTAGTTAACTCCTGTGCTATTGTTCTCTCTTTCAGGCATTTTCATTTGGAACACTGGAAAAGGTTTCACTAGCAAAGTCTCTCTATGAGCTTTATTATCAGAAAAATGAGAAGCAGAGTCCCCTTATGGTTAAGTCTCACATTTTGTTTGAAAAATGTTTTTATTTCTTCCTTTGCCTGTTAGGCAACAAAGAATGACTTTGATCCTCCAGGGAAAAAATATTCTGAAGACAGCTGGAAAAAGCAGTTTGAATCTCAGTCTCACACCTGCTTCTCTACATTCCCCGATTGCTAAGATAAATGTGCTTCTCTTCTGCCTGATGTACAATGAATAATTAATTTTCCACATTCTAGCTCCATTTTTTTAATATTTTGCCCTTCCTTCATAGTGCTGTCAGGATGTCTCTGTCTGTGCTAGTATGATTGTATCTTTACTACTACAGGCCTTGGCTGCTTTTTCATGGCTAGGTTTGCAGCATACACACAAAGTGCCCTTTCAATTTAGAAATCCTGCTGTGGAATACCAGTCATGTTGCTTATTTGTGCTTTCATAAAATTAACACAGTTTGTTCCTTCCAGTTTCTCTGCATGCTGTGCCCTCTAACTCTACCAATTTTTGAAACAGCTCTTCTTGAGCAGTCTTACACAGCCTTTTCTTCAGTTCGACCTCTGATTTTTGCAGTTTTATCAGTTCATTTCAATAGCTGTCTAAAGCTTCTTTTATTTTTCTAGCCTTTATTTGAATTAGTATACTCCATTTATTTTAATCAGCTCTGAGCACATCTGATTTATTATTTCCTTGAAGTTACTGAAAGCCATCGCTTATACTAAAGCTGGAACTTGAACTGCCTATTTTTTTTTTTTTTTTTTTTTTTTTTTGCTGAACAGCTGCAGGATTCCTCTCACCTTTTCTAGTGATTTTCTGTCGGGCTCTCCAAGGTTCTTCTTTGCTGGCATCCAGGCAGTGTACTTACAGCCCAATAACTGCATTTTACTAAAAGTAGCAGAATTACTATCCCTTATCTCTGTTTCTTTTTTCATAATGGGAGTGTGTCCATCATGAAAAACCTATATACATATTTCCATAAAACAAAAACTTTCGGTAAGCTGATCATATTAATATGACCTATTGACACTGTTGTGACACAATGCTAATATACATTTGTGAAGATAAAAGTGAAAGCTTGATATAATGAAGGATAGCAGGAAAGATTAGATGATTACATAATTAGGCTTTTATAAGGGAGCACACGTGTGGAATGCGACACCTAGGAAGAACTCTATTATTGTGCCTTTATAATGGCAAGTATAAGTAATGAAAAATAAATGGTTGGAGAGTATGGCACTTGTTATGCTGAAAGCCAAGGAGCACAAAAAAGGAAAAATAAGAAAATTTGTGATGTAATATTGTTAGCACTAGTTGTGCTTAGTGTGTGTTTCCGACCATAAAGTCACAATAGTAAAGACAATGAATGCTTATTTCATTAAGTTATAGGTCTACTATATATTCAGGGTGCTGATGGAAGTGAAGATGATGCATGTGGTTAACTATAGGGAAGAAAAGGATTTTTCTACGAACTAAGCAGAATGAGAAAGAAAGAAAGGCTTACAGCAATTAAGTTATGAAACAGAAAAGTGATTATCAGAATGCTAATGATAAACACCAACACTCGACATTCAAGTACAAGATGAATGATAAGAAAGACTACCAGTAGATAAGTAGACTGAAGTATGAAACTGCTTGGAGGACACAGCTTAGGGGAGGTGTAGATCAATGTGTGTGTGTATGTAACTTTAAGAAGCTACCCAAGGTCTTGCACAAGTGCATAAATACTGAGCACGTGCAAGCCTGACTGCCATTTTGTAGTAAGCTGTTGAGATATAAGCATGTATGTCAGCAAGGCCTGTCTGCTAATCAGTTCGTTTGCATTTCATGATGCTGCTATGCATCTTGTAATAAAGCATCTAAACAATCTACCCTACCTGTTCGACTTCTATGTTAAAGAAGAATGAGTGACAGGAAGCAATGGAGAGGGTTACAGATTACAGCCTCTCAGAACTATATTATGGGAAATAAAAGTTTGTTTGTTGATTGAGGGCTCTGGGTGAGAAATTAAGTGGCATGGATGATAAATAAGGGATGGAAGTAACGTTTTACATTAAATGAGAAGAGTAATATGGAGGATTAGGGATTAAACACGTCTACATCGGAGTCATATTTCATACTGAACGACAGGTAAAAAATGATTTTTGGGTGTACTGGGTTTTGATTACAGGTGAATTTGCAATTTTCTGTTTTATCTGAAGTGTTAAATATAAACCAAGTTTATATATATATATATATATATATATATATATATATATATATATATATATATGATTCCCCTGCATTTTATCGAATGCCGTTGCTTTGACAAACACAGGTTGTGTGGTTTAATGATGAAGAGAGAGGTAGCTGAGTGATGGAAATGTCAATGGTGTGTAACGGTAACTGGGGCTGGAGGGGTGACATTATTTGTGTATGAGAGTTAGGGTCAGGGATCAGTTGACAGGCATTGTGAGTTTATGCATTTTAGGGTTAGGGTTAGTGTCAGATTAGGAAACAGATACAGTTTTGTTTGTGAATGTTTGTGTGTCCGAGTGTGTAGTGGCAGTGTTACTGGCAAGTTTTTATGAAGGTAAGGTATAGTGTTTAGCACCCATTACTAAGATGGTGCAGGGGGCAGTGATTGCTTGGATGGCATATTCTCCAATGCTAGGAATTATGTGATCTCGTCCACCTGTCGATTATATGTAGTTGGCTAAACAGACTGCAGGGCACCCATAGCATTTACATTTATATATATATATATATATATATATATATATGTGTGTGTGTGTGTGTGTGTGTGTGTATTTATAGATAACACACATTTTATATATACATATATATATATATATATACTCACACACACACACACAGATAGCAGTTATGTATTTACCATAAAGCTGGACTTGCGATAATGCTGGATCCTTTTTATCCAAGTCTATCCAGTACAACTGTTGGGTTATTGAGTCACTCCACAGATCCAATCTAGTCATTAGCTAGTGCTCTAATAACTTGAGCTCCTTCAAAACTTTCAAATAATTCCCTGTGAACCGATCTCTTCAGATAAAGTTCACCGCATAGTGACTACATGTATCTGGAGAAACAGTAACATGATTTGGAATTTTTATAGAGGACATTACAATTTGGATGGAGGTGAATGGAGGGAGGAATGTATTGCAGGGACTTGGATGAAAAGGATCCAGATTTATGCTAAGTAAATAACTACTAATAACTAATTACTTCATCAGTAAATTTGATCTGACTTTTGTGACCGAATCCCAAGCTGCCTAAAATCTTAGGTGGAATCATGACAAGGTTTTCTTCAGAAATGAAACTCCAAATGCAGGTCTAGTTCTGGAAATCATGTTCAATTTATAATGTTTTGAAAAGGTGTGCAGATTGGATCACATTGTTGCTACACAAATATCAATGGAAGAATAGCGGAAAACAGTGGTACAAGTTGTCATACATCTGGTGGAACAGGTCTTAGGCTTTAAAGTTAGACTTCTGTTGTTAATAGAGTAGAAAACTGTGATGGAATCTGAAAGCCATATGGACAAAGTCTGTTTAAAAAGTTTGGAGCCCAATCAATTAGGGGCAAATGAAATGAACAGTTGAAAATCCTTGCTGAACGTTTTGGTTCTCTCAGTGTAGAATGCTCAGTTGTCTATGGGCATCTAAAGTACATAGAAAACACACTCCCCTGTTACAATAACATGGAAAAAGCACAAGTTTATTTTCTGAAGCCACCTCATGAATGAAGGTTGGATTGCTTCTTACAAGTCTATCTTTTTGAAAGACAAAACATGGAGCAGTGACAAAACATGTAGTTCAGGAGTTAATCTGGCTGATGTGACAACATTTTTCCTGATGGTTATGACAAAAACTTCATTTCTGTGGAGGATGCTGGTCCAAGTGGAGATTTTGTTAGTGCTTCCAGGACTAAATTTAAGTCTCAGTGAGGACTAGGATTCTTAATTAGAGAACAAAGAAGGTATACTCAGTTGAGAAAAGCACTGCACAATTTATGGGAGGCCAGGATATAATTTTGGTAGTTGGGATAATTAGACATGGGGGGGGGGGGTCAACTGAACCTTGATGTTAAGAGTAGCTAGATCCTGTGTCAAAGACAAGAACTGCAGGTTGTCCACAATAAAAGTGTAATATAGATCAAAACCCTGATTGGCAGCCCAAACATAAAAGCACTATAATTTGCTTTTACAGATCTTCTGAGCAGATTGTAACTGAGAAGTATACAAAATGTTAAGTTCTTAGAAAGGGAAGTATGCCTGGCCATCACTGGAATTGGAGAAACCATGCAGTTAATTTGTGATTGCAAAGGTTAGGGTTATCTAGCCTTCTTTAAAACCTTACGTTAGGTACTAATTTTCTCAGGATGTAAGGAATTTAAATTCTATCATCCAAAGAGTCAGGTTCAGATTATGAAGACTGGGGTGAATCATAGAGCTTTTGTTCTTGTATCCTGTGAGGTAACTTGTGATGATTGCCCTTGGCCAAATGAAAGAGAATGGAGAAATCATTGCTGCCCAGGCAAAAAGGGAGTCGCCAAGAAGATTTTTTTAGTTTGTCCTTCTTGATCGTTAGAAAGACTTTTGGAATCAAAGAAAATGTTAAGAAAGCATAAAGGAACCACCTTTTACAAGAAAAGGTAATGAAGTCTGTTATCCAAGTCTAAGACCATGGTAGTCTTGAACAAAACAGCCTGACATGTAGGTATAAATTTGTTATTATTACTTTTATTATTTAACATTTGCTTACCTGGATAATCCAAATGGACAGCTAATGTCAGTTTTCAGTGGAGTCCTGGGGAGAAAAGCTCCATAGAGTTACAGAGAGTAATTAATGATACCAGTTTTGGTTACATAGTGAAAAAGACGATAACAGGTAACATGCAATAGAAAACTAAAAGAATAGTTAAAAATACAAAGTTGAAATTCAAATTTCTGAGCATGGCACATTCTTCGAATGAGCATAGGTACATTGTATTCCAAGGCATTTACCTAGCAGAGACAATATGTACAATATATGCATGAGCTTAGGTAGAACAGAGAGTTACGAGGCATTTGCCTAGTAAAAACAATATATATAGTGATCATTGGTAGAGCATAGTATTAGTATATGACAGAGGCATAAGGGAATAAAGATCCTACAGTAGGGTGAGGCTTCAGGGGGGTGTACTGCAGTTGCATATATGGTTGGTGTAAAGGTATGATTTAAGGAGGTGTAAAATATCTACTATGGAGTACTGCTCTGATGGGCAATGTCCAGAAACACATCTCTGTTTAACATCCATTCATGAAGGTCTTCTCCAGATTTGCTCAAAAAGTCTGCTACCGTGTTTCTCTAGGAGGGTATGTACATAGCATGGAAAGAGATTTTGTGTTGAATGGCCATTTCTTAAGCTATCAAAGCCAGCCTGCAGAGTGCATGCCCACTTGTTAATATACCACACTTAACTGTGGCATTGCCTGTGAAGATCTAAAGAGGATCTGGTGTCCAGAGATAATGTAAGGACTGAAGAGCTAAAAATATGAACATATCTTTTAAAATGATTTAGTCCTTTCTTTCCTTTTGAGACGATACCCCTCGGACCCTGATGTCCCTGGAATAAGAACACCAAACTAGATCTGAGGCATTTGTAAGCAAATTCTGGTAAGGGGAAGGAACCAGAAGAAGGATTCCTGGACTGAGTAAAATCTGGCTGATTCACCATAAATGTTTTTTCTTGATGAAGGGCAAGAGAGGAATCTGGAAGGTTAACAGATGCTGAGTCCAGGCAGACTTCAGATATCACTGAATCTTCCTCATACAGAGTCTGGCATAAGAAATCATCAATATCATGTAGTCTAAAGCTCTGAGAAGAGGTCATATTTAAAGGAAGAAGGTTCTGACAGTAATCTAACAGGAAAAGAATCTTGTCAATTGAAAGAAAGGCAGTCATTGACAATGTGCTGATTCTGCATCCTAAGAAAATCTGATTTTGGGATGTAATTAAACAGTATTGGTGTCATTCAAAGGGGATCCAATGCCTGTCAGCCTGGGATGACATGCTCGACAAGCCACAATGCTTCGCTAGGGACGGCTTGCACCTGTCACCCCTGGGCTTTTGGATATTGGCAAAGGCTCTTGCTACCCCCATAGTGCCTTTTTTAGGCAAGGCTCAAAAGACAAACCCACCTCCATAGGTATCACAAGGGATAAGAAACTAAGAGTAATGCTACTCAATGCCAGAAGTCTAAACCTCAAGATGCACGCACTCGAAACTCTCCTTACCATGGAGAACATCGATATCTGTACAGTAACAGAAACCTGGTTCAAGGCTCCCGAGAGCAACCCAGCACTACCAGGTTATACCTCATACCATGCTTTTCTTCCCCAAAACTTGGACCAAACCACAAAAGGAGGGGGAGTATCAATATTCGTCAAAGATACCCACACCTCCAGGTTGGTGGCACAGCACGAAGCATCAGAGACTATCCATGTGCAACTAACAGTGGGTAAAACTGCCTTCCAGTTTATAGCCTGTTACAGACCACCCTCCCAAACCCAGGAACCCCACTCAGCCTTCCTGAGAACACTGGAAAATATGAAGGTCTCTCCAAACACCATTATATTGGGCGACTTCAACTACCCAAACATAGACTGGGAGCATTACTCTAGCTCCAACACCCTAGCCCAAAGGTTCCTAGAATTTATAAACTCAAATGCTATGGAACAACTTGTTACCACTCCCACAAGAGGGGAAAATATACTGGACCTGATCATCACCAACATGGGGAATCTATGCTCCAGACCAGAAGTGTATCCCTCAGTGGTAAGATCAGACCATAAACTAATCTCACTGGATATTCACATCCCGACTCCACCCCCTGCCCTGAAAACCACAGTGAAAAACTTCTCTAAAGCAAATTTCACACTCCTCAAATCTGAGGTGGAATCCTTCAAAGCCCCCGGACCTGTGGAAAATATGGCCCAGACCACAGAATCCTTTATAAATGCATTCTATGAACACCTTCAGGAATGCATGGATCATGCAATCCCAAATAAAACCAAGACCCAATCCTCCAAAGGCAGACGTCCTGTCTGGTGGATCCCAGCCATAAACAAACTATACAATAGAAGGAGGAAGCTACTACATGATAGAGCAAAATCCCAAAAAGGGAAGGCATCTCTGATCAGTATTAGCAAAAAACTATGGGCACTCATAAAATCGTCTAAGGCCAGCTTTGAGAGAAAAATTGCACAGGACACTAAGGATAATCACAAGGCTTTCTTTAGTTATGTTAGGAACCTGGGTGGGAATTCCCATATATGCTCAGAATTAGTCCAAAACGACAAAAAATACACCGAACCCACAGACATTGCCAACATCCTAACTGACAGGTTCAGCACAACCCCCCCCCCCTCCCCACCAAAAGGGCAAATATCTATCCCAGCAGAGTGCTGCCCCCCCCTGACATCTCAGATGCTCAGGTAAGAGCTTCCCTCTCCAAAGCAAAAAAACACAGTATCAATGGGACCAGACGGTGTCCCGGGCTGCGTCCTACATGAACTCCAAGAAGATCTAAACCCAAACATAAAACTACTGTTCAATCTCAGCCTTACTACAGGATATGTACCCAAAGAGTGGCGTACAGCAACAGTAGTCCCTCTCCACAAAGGTGGTGCCTCAACGGATCCTGGAAACTATCGCCCCATAAGCCTGACTAGCTTGGTCTGCAAAGCTATGGAAAGGATCATCATGGACCTCATAAATAAAGATATTGGAGACCTACAGACACTGGATCCTACCCAGTTTGGCTTTGTTAAGGGCAGATCCTGCCTCTTAAACCTGGTTGATTTCTTTGAAGCAGTCACCTGGCCATTGACGAGGGGAAGGTGGTCCACACAGCCTACCTGGACCTTGCAAAAGCCTTCGATACAATACCCCACTCGGGCATTATAGATAAGCTCATCAGCTTAAATATAACCCCCTATGTCACTAGATAGGTTGCAAACTGGCTCAAGGACAGAACCCACATGGTTAGAATTGCTGGAGCCATGTCAGACTCCAAACCAGTTACAAGTGGCGTCCCACAAGGCTCAGTCCTGGGACCTCTCTTGTTCGGTATATATTTCTCAGAGGTACAGGCCAACACGGAAGGACTGTGGCTGACCAAGTTCGCAAATGACTGCAAACTGGGTGCCATAATCGACTCTCCAGCAGACACAAGCATCCTCCAAAAGGGCCTCATAGAAACAGACAACTGGTGCCAGAGCCATGGCCTCAAGCTAAACGCCAAAAAGTGTATAGTCATCCCCTTTGGCAAAAACAAAGTGCCCACAAATTACCACACAGGTGGTAATCCATTAAGTACAGACGAAGTAATTAGGGACCTGGGGACCCAAGTTGATAGCAATCTCTCATTTGACAACCACATGGCCAAAGTGGTTAGAAAAACATTTTATATAGCCCACCTAATCATGAAGGGATTCACATCTAGATCAGGGGAGGTCATCGTGCCTCTTTACTCATCCCTCATCAGGCCCATAATTGAGTACAATGCCCCTTTTGGGATGTACCTTACCAGACACCTGCAGCAACTGGAAAGACCCCAAAAGTACCTCACCAAGAGGATCAAAGGGCTCAAACAGATGCCATATGCTGCCCGGTTAAAGTAACTCCAGCTCTACTCCCATCGAGCTACGCGCTCGAGAGACTTGAACCTCAGCACTGAAATAAATAGGACATGCTGGAGGGACAGATTCATAACCCAGAGGCTCCCTTCACTCTGGAATAAAATCCCAGTCCAGGTTAGGCAGAGTCCCCCTCATTGACTCTCTTCAAGAGGAATCTTGATGAGTGGATGGGAGATCATAGGTTTACCCCGGGTATCACTTCTATGTCACTGTTAGACCAAGGCACAGTATACGAACCTCGAAAAAGGGCATAGCAAAATTAATTTAAAATAGGTGGCGAAAGCCAAACACACTCTGGCTAGGCTTATAAATGCCCTAGGGCAGATAGCCTAGTATGAACCTATGAACCTAAGACTTCTTTTGGTTCAGAGTGAACATCAGATTGTGAGGAAAAAAAAGTTCAAGAAATGCAAACTTTTTTTTTTGTTCATTTGAAAAGTTTTTCACCTCATTTAATTTTTCTTTTTACTCTCGGCTAAATGTAATTGCTGTACAAGCCTTCCATGAATGACACACATTTAACTGAGTTAAGAAACATGACTACCTTAAGCAAGAATAACAATTAAATCCTCAGGCTCACTGTAGCCATTGTGGAATGCTCTCTGCATATTATGGCCTAGAAAATACAGTTGTCTTCGCAACTTACCACAAGATGCTTGAGTGAGGCTGTTCTTGCAGTCATTACATCAAGGAATTCTGCCGAAGGTGGAAGTCTGCAAATGGACACATTTTCAGAGCCAAGTACCATTCCCTCTATGCCAGATGTCTCCTTCACCACAAAATCTCTCCATATTACTGCTGATGTATGGTTAACCAACTTCAGTTCTTTCTTGTCCTTCAACTGTACAAGTAAGGAATGCAGAACCAGCTTCCTGGAAGGCCTAGGCTAAGGCATCCTCCCAAGAGAACATTGCCTTCCTATGGTACAAACAGCAATATCAAAAAAAAAAAAAAAGTGATATATATATATATATATATATGTGTGTGTGTGTGTGTGTGTATGTATATATATATATATATATATATATATATAGAGAGAGAGAGAGAGAGCTATAGATATAAATAAATATCATGGAAAAGGAGGAAGAGGTATTTGCCCCGCCCTCTCTGTGTGCTCCCAATTTGGGGGGGGGGGGTTGGTAAGAAACTGAAATGGAGCAGTGATGCCATGTGAATGTGCATCTACAATTATGATAAGCTGACTACACAACTGCAACATTATCATTGTGTGGGTCACTGCCGCAGTCATTACATCAGTAAAGACTTCTAGGGATGTCAGTGCTTGCAGATGAGTTGGGGGGTTAGATAAGTCACAGTGGAAGGCAGCAGCATTGTCTTCTGAGTTAAAAGAGGTAAATCCTATCCTAGCCCTAGAAAAATGCAATGTTTGTAAATGGTGTGGACAGAGGACTGAGCAGCCATTTCCAGGATATCTTGTGCACTAACCCCCTTTTAAGATCATCGTGATAGTAGCTCTGACCCTGGTAAAGTCACACTGGATTTTGGTCTGCAAACTTTTTCTACTGAATTTATAGTAGAAATATACAGTGTGTGTTCCACTTACAAATGGATTACTTTGAAACAGACTTTCTTTTCAAAATCCACAAAAGTCACAAATTTCTTTGTCTTCTGATCTGTCCAATTAACTCCGTTACTTGTGAGAATTCACAGAATGTAAGATTCCCTCCTCCTTATTCTAGGAGTGGTAACTGAACAGCTTGAGTATGTACTACCTCAGTAATCACTTGGGGAATAAAGAAGAGATTAATATGCTAGCTAACCCTGTCCTTATTAAAGGATGAGGAATGGCTCTTTACATGAGGACCTGTAATTCTCACACTCTTAGAACTAACTGCTACTAGGAAAACAATTCTCTGTAACAGGAACTTGATGATCTGCCAATTCAACTGGTCATTTGGGGCTAAGAGGTTAGTCATGCCAACTTGAAATTGAGGTCCCAAACAAGAGAGAGAGAGTCTGCTTAGGTGACCAGAGGAATAGTTTTAACAGATGGTCTGGAAGTCAAAGGGATCCAAGTGTAAACTGCTGAAATGGCTGACAGATGTACCTTAATGGAGGGATATTTTAAGTCGGTAATGAACAGTGCAGAGAAATATTGAAGTACCATTGGCACACACCCCTAATTAGGGCGTAGGTCCTTCCTTTGGCACAAGAGGAGAAAATGTTTTCCTCTTAGCTAGGTATGATTTTCTAGCACTTTGTCTCCTAGCTTCCTCATAATTTTAAGCATCCCCCTAAAACACAGGTGTCTCATTACATCTTACAAACCAAGTTCAGAGTGGACAGGTCAGAGTATTCACACTGCATCAAAAGGTGCACTTGCTTGAGGCAGCAGGACAGATTTTTCTCCAGCCAGTCAAATCCAGTAGGAGAATCAATGCTGCCTTGGCAAGACACAAGTAAGCACTTCTGGCCTTTCTTCTCTTAATTTCTATATCACCCAAGGAAGCAATGGAGGAAAAGCAAACACAGACTTCTCCAGATAAGGAAGAATCCATTCGCTTTCCAAGCTGTCCTGCAAGGTATTCTGGGGCTGGATTTTTTCGGTTTATTTTTCAGAGATGCGGACAGCTTTACTGTCACAGACATTACTGTACTAAATCCATTCACGTGGGTCTGCTGAAGTCCTCTTCAACTGGTTCACAATGGGATGCTGTCAGCAGGAGACTGAATTTTTGAGCCATTTTCTGATTTGCTAGCCTGCACAGCTGACAAGAGTGGGTACCCTCCATGTCTGGTGTACCACATGACTGTGGTGCTATCAGCAACCAGTTTCAATGTTTGGCATTTTCACATTTTTCTAACACATGTATAGCATATTGAAGTGCAAGTATGTTGACCTGTATCAAATGGTTTCCTTGTACTCAGCCCCAGGGTATGTATCCCCAAGCCTGACCTGTGGTAACCCACTGTCCGAGCCAGATTTCAAGTGTTCAGCTTGAAGGACATACCCTTGATTTGGTCAATCAACAAGTTTCCTGATGCAGTATACATCATGGTTTTGCTAATTCCCTAGATTAAGTACCACTGCACTTTCCTCATAGACAACTTGCTGAGGATGCCATAAGAATGGCTGATGAAATGTGATCCAGCATAATGATGACTTGCCTGGCAGTCTACTGGAACTCTGTGAACACTGCTCTAAAGTTTACATAATGGTCACTAGGGTTTTGAAAAGCAAGGCTTTGGATACTGTTGTGTCTAGGATTGTCCAAGAAAGAAAACGCTGTGGCTGAGGTTCAAGTGCGACTTCTGGAAGTTCAGTATGGATCCTGGTCTGGGTAGGCACTGCATAGTGTATGTAAATGCCACTTCTATCATCAGTGTGGACATTACATAAAGTAACTAGTTGTCCAAATATGGGTAATGCGAATTCCCTTGATTCTACAATGTGCTTTCACTGGGGACAGGCATACGATGAATACTCTTGGTGCAGTAGCTAAACTAAAGGGAGAGAAACTGACAATGGGACTGTCATGTCATAAGCCTTAGAAATTGCCTGACTTTGGAAGACCAGAATATGCAGGTAGGTATCTTAGATCCAGATTAACTGTGGATGCCCAAGGTGTTACCATGGGAAGCAGTGCCTGGAGTGCCAACATTCTGACTTCTGGCACGTTTAAGAACTTCTTTGCCTTGAAATGTTTACAACGGTTCCCCAGTGGCAGCCAGAAATGTCACAAGCTAGTCAATGGAAATTCTCCCATGACAGAGTATCATCAGGTGACAGATCATTTGATTGAGAAATAGAAGCCATCACATTCTCACTGCCTGTCATATACTATATAGGTTCATAGGTTGGTACTAGGCTATCAGCCCTAGGGCCTACACAAGCATAGCCATAACAATTCCCTGGCTATTTCTTCCCACAGTATTTACTTATATATATATATATATATATATGGAACTGCAGATCAGATAGATCCTCCCCATTCACTTAACTACTTACAAACTTACCTCGCTGGCAAGGTCTTCCCTCTGTCTTTTAGAGTGCTCAACTCCAGACACAACTTGATCCAGAGCAACCATCTAAAGACTTAGTAGAAACTTCAAAAAGCTTAGAGCACTTAGCCCAGTCTTGAGAGGAAGGCAAGGACAGGCAATGGTCCAAGGATAAGGGCACTTTTTCCTTAGCAGAGGTCTGAGCCTCAACTGATCTTATGTATGGAAGTATATGCTTAAGGTTATTTTCATGCAGATGCATGGACATCCTCCATGACAACAAGGTGAAACCACCCACTGCTTGCTTGAACAGGAGACATTATTCCAGGACAGATGACTCCTTTTCCTTTCTAGGAAGGTTTAAATTAATTTTGGTCTGGTTGGATGCACTTTCCATAGAAGTTTGATGGCCTCCCAAAGGAAGCTGCCAGTGGCCTTTGCCAAATCAGAGATTACATTCAGGAGCTGGTTGAGCACATGTCCATAATACTAACATCTGTAGACACAGAAGACTGAGATTCCATGAGTCACGAAGCTCCATGGCCTCTTTTCACTTCCTTTCACTAGGAGATATCCTAGTACAGAAAGCATTTGAAAGGCATATGCTAAGTCTTCCACTTCTTCTGAAGAAGACTCAAATCTTCTAAGCAAGGAAGGCCTTTCCTTCTTCATTTTTAATTGATAGAGTACTTGAAGTGGACTGGGTGCAAGCTTGTTACAAGTTGTGCTACACAGTGAAAAGTGCTTGAGGTAATCTCTTAACTTGGCAGGATGACATCCCATTTAGCAAGCAAGGATACAGTTGTTGGGACCTGTAAAACCTGTGACATGGTGCGTGTACACTGCTCATACATTCAAGTTCCTGGGAAAAGAGAGTGATGCTAAGCCACCTGTTTGCCTGAATGGGCCTTCTTAGAATCGCTTCTGCAGCCTCTAGCCCAGGACAAGTATCATGTAATATATACCAGTAAGAAGAGTTGATCCATCCCCTTTCCCAAGACTGAGCAACTATCTGTTTACATGAACTAGAACTGGCGAATGTGGCCTCCACATACAATATACCTGCAATGTGATATGAAGCCTAGGAAGACCTAATGGAAGCTATTGATATGTCTCAAGAGGGTTGGGTAGAGTTCAGCAACTTAGAGAGAACTGTGCAACGATAAGTAATTCAACTCCCTCCACAGCCATCCAAGTCAAGACTATTTTTCTCATTTACTGCGCCAGTACTTGCTTTATACAATGATCACTACTACTTATGAGCATTTTTAAAGCATCTATTTAAATTTGTTGCAAATTTTTCTGTGACTTTTTTAGTTTGGTTTGCATCTAAATTGCATTGCAGAAGGGTGAATTATCCAAGGACTTAGTTGTTTGGTAGTCATGTTTGTTGGTATTTTGTTGTTTAATCTGCACTTGAGAGCTGCAATTATGTTCAGAAATCCCAGGATCATCCATCTTGTGGCAGAAGGCATTTACTTGGTCTCTCTGAGCTGGGAAGCTCACCAGGCAGGTCAAAGTGTGATTGTTTATTGGCTAGAGGCCATAGGTTCATAGGTGTGTACTAGGCTAATGGCCCTGGAGCCTTTACAAGCCTAGCCCATAGGATTACCCTGGCATCATGCCCTCCGACCTTAGTTCGCAGTGCCTCTGTTGAGTAAAGCCACTGGAGTGAACCCTGGGGTGAATTTTCTATTTCCATCCACTCATCAAGATTTCTCTTGAAGAGGGCCAGTGAGGTGCTCTGCTTGACATGTATGGGAAGTCTATTCCACAGTAGGGGCAATCTCTGGGTTATGAACCTGTCCCTCCAGCATGTTCTGTTGATTGTGGTAATGAGGTTAAGGTCTCTGGAATGTGTGGTGTGGAGGGTTTGGGATTTCTTTAGATGCAGCATTTCTAACAGAGCTGGGTCAGACATGGCTTTGTAAGTCAAGCAGAGATTGCCTCTAATTAGGAGATATGACACAGAGAATAGTTGGAGTTTTTTTGAGTCTGTCCACATAGGATAAATGTTTAAGGCTTAGGATCCTCTTTTTGAGGTACTTTTGCAGCCTCTCCAGTTGTTACAAGTGTTTAGTGAGGTACATGCCAAATGGGGCATTGTACTCCAGGATTGGCCTAAGGGAAGAGTAGAGGGAGACAATGACTTCTTTCTTCCTGGATGCAAAACCCTTAATAATGAGATGTGCCACACAGAAGGATTTTCTGACCACAGTGGCAATGTGGTGGTCAAAAGAGAGGTTGCTGTCGACCAGTGTTCCCAGAGCTCTTATAATGCCTTCTGTGTTCATTGAACTACCATCGATGTGGTAATTCATGGGAACTGGATTTTTCCCAAAGGGGATGATGACACTTTTTGACATTGAGCTTACGGCCATAGTTCTGACACCAGTTGTTGGTCTCAGTGAGGCCTTTCTGTAGGAAGTCAACATCACTTGGGGGAGTTAATAATAGCTCCCAACTTGCAGTTGTCTGCAAACTGTCAGCCAGAGTCCCTTCGTGTCGGCCTGGACTTCAGAGAAGTAGATACCAAACAGGAAAGCACCCAGGACCGAACCCTGTGGGACTCCACTCGTAACTGGTCAGCAGTCTGACTTGCAGTCAGCTACCTTCACACTGTGGGTTCTACCTGTGAGCCAGTTTGCAACCCACCTAGTGATATAAAGGTTGATGCCTAGCTTAGTGAGTTTTACTATGATTCCTGAGTGGGGAATGGTATCAAAGGCCTTGGCCAGATCAAGGTAGGCTGTACGAACCACCTTGCCTTCATCCACAGCTCTGGTGACTGACTCAAAGAAGTTGACCAAGTTGAGCAGGCATGATCTACCCTTCACAAAACCAAACTGTGTGGGATCCAGAGTTTGGAGATTCCCTATATCCTTGTTTATTAGGTCCATGATGATGTGTTCCATAGCTTTGCATATCAGACTAGTCAGGGTAATGGGGCAATAGTTCTGGGGTCTGTATTCGCTCCTCCTTTGTAGAGGGGGAAGACTGAAGCAGTGCACCATTCGGTAGGGACAGAGCCTGAGGTGAGGCTGTGACTGAACAGGGCACACAGGTGAGGTGCCAGTTCACTCTGCAGTTCATACAGAACACAGCCAGGGATATTGTCAGGTCCCATATAAGCTGTATTCTTAGCCTTGGACAGTGCTGTTTTAACCTGTGCAGCAGTAATACTGGCTGCCTGGCAATCTACTGGTATTGTGAATGGTTCTTTGGAGGGGGGGGGGGTAAAGTTGGCACTGAATCTGTCGGCCAGAATATTGGAAATATCTGTTGGCTCGCTATAGGAGGTACCATTGTGCAGTAGCTCAGAGCAAATTTGGGTATTGCTGTGGAGATTCTTTACATAACTATAGAAGGCCTTGTGGTTGTCTTTACTATCTGCTGCAATTCTGTTTTCATAGCTAGCTTTAGAGGATTTGATAAGGGACCTCAGCTTTTTGCCGAGGCTGATAAGGGAGTTTTTCCAGTCTTGGAACTTCACCTTATTCCACATCAGTTTCCTCCTCCTGTTGTAGAGTTTGTTTATGGCAGGGGACCACCAGATTGGCTTCCTTTTTTTGGAGGAGAGCATCTTGGTTCTATTGGGTATGATGAGATTTGCGTACGTGTTCGTACAGTGCATTGATGTATGATTCGGCGTGGGTGCCATGAAGTTGGTCACCTCTGTTTTTAGGAGCCCAACACTAGCTTAGGAGTTAGCTTTCAAGCTTTTCTTCTCCGTTATAAATCAGTCAAGTTTGTGTTGTGCTCCCCACCTTGCAGCAGTGGTCAGCAGTGCCCTGCTCAGAAGTAAAAGCCTAGACAGTAACATTTTCGTATAAAATTAAGATGAGTCCAAAACCTTTTAAACAATGTGGCACTGTGCAGAATTAAGCTTACAGCAGCTAGCCTACACATAGACTAGCACTACTACATTTTGCCCTTAACCCCAGAAACTACCTAGGAGACGTCTGTTAAAACCCAATACTTAATCCTAAACAGCTCACCCTATTTCATGACCAGAAGACATGGATATGCAATTTCCAAATGTCTCTGTGGCCAGCTTAGTAGATTTGGGTATCCAATGTAGCAACTGTCTCATTCTCAGGCATCTAATTAAACATTAAAGAAAATAACACAGTATGCAGGAGACTTAACTTCTTTGGAGGCAAAAATGCATACAGATAAGGTTGTCAGGAATACCCACACTACATCCTTTACTTTCACACTGCTCACCACACTCACAGATTGTCTTATGCTAAGGAGCTTAAAAGAAACCCTCCCAAATCTCAAAGACCTCCAAAGCCACCTAATGGCAGCACTGCTCCTTAGCAATTACTAACACCCCCTCCAAAAGCAACACCAATCATCTCACATAAGCCTACACACAATGGTCCTCCCCAACAGTAAAGCCCAAAAGGCAAAGGTGTACTTTACCCAATACTGTTCTCACTGGGGACTCCATTGAGCAATACACAGATGCACCACTCAACAAGTTATACAAGTAGAAAATAATGGTTAGTTGCCTATCTGGAGCCAAGATCCGCAAAATCACACATACATTCAAGTCACTACACCCTAGGTACCAATATGACTCTATCATAGTCCATGTGGGTGTTAATGACCTGAGAACATACTTCATTGGACTATATGAAGAGACATAATGGATCTCACAGAATGTGCATTCACTGATGGGTAGAAGGCTTGCATTGAACAACATTCTACTTTCACCAAGGATGATGCCACAGTATGAATATAAAATGATTGATTTTAATAACTGTCTTAGTTTCTAGCATCACTCCAAGGGGATCTAATATCTGTCAGCATTGGAGGACATGGTCCACATTGCTTTGACAAGGATGGGTTGCACCTGTACCCCCCACCCCCAGGATTTTGAACATTGGCTAAAACTTTATTCACCCTTTCAGAGCCTTTTTAGGTAATAACAAAGAGACAAAACTGCCAACATAGTGACAAAGTCTCCAAACAACCTTAAGTTGTTGCTTTTCAATAGGAGCCTAAACAAAAACTCCACACCCTTCAAGTCCTCCTCACTCAGGAAATAGACATCTGTGCCAAGACTGAAACTTTAAAGCCATAGAAAGTACTCCAGCAGTGCAAGGCTAAGTAGCCTTCTACACATTTAACCCAACAGCACATACTGGGGCCAAACTGTGGAGGTGTCTAGATCTATACTGGCAACAAATACCTCCAGGTTGGTTAAACAGGATGATACCATGGACCTCATCCACATGCAAGTCACCATAGGTAAGGTAACTCTCCATATTGTTACTAACGACAGGTCAAAATAACATGCACAATGCTTCCTGGACTTAACATAAACACTCTGGAACAGATAATGCATGTTACAACCAGAAGTTTAAACATTCTGGATCTGGTACTCACCAACATGACAGACAGTTTCACCCCCCCCCCCATGTTGCATCTTCGCTATTGAGTTCAGTTCACAAAGCAGTCTCCTTTGAAATAAAAATCAACCAACAAAACCTAGCTAAACTAGTAAAAGGAACTATTCAAAGGCTAACTATATCCTATTACACATGAGCTTATCAAAAGTCAAGGCGCCTCCTAATTATGAGACCACAGTCCCTATACAAACATGAAAGGTACGGTAGCCTCTATGCAGCTAAACAGAAGTAAACCAAAAACAAAACACAAAAATTCCCACTGGTAGAATCCTGACCTAAACAGTGTATACAAGAAAAGGAAAACTCTTGGCCAAAATCAGGAACAGCAACTCCCTTAAAGATAAATGCTCTCTTATACAACTAACCAAGAAGCTAAGAGATGTAATTAAGTCAAACAAGGCCAACTACAAGGTCAGGATAGACTTGCAGGCCAAGGACAATCACTTAAAAGTTATGCACAGTAGAGTGTTAAACTGGTGAACAGTACCACCTTTACTGATCAGGGTGACATGGTTGATAAATTCAGCTCAAATTTCACCCCTCCAACTCCATGAGATGACCCCACCCCAACATTTTATGCCTAACAATTAGCAGGGACCAGATGGTGGCAGCACTCACTAAAGCCAAGAATACTGCTTCCATGGGTCCTGACAAAATCCCCAGTTGTCTGCAGAAGAATCTAAAACACAACCTATCAGGACCACTTGTGGCAATCTGCAACTACAGCCTTGAAACAGGCTACATTCCAAGTGAATGGAGGACTGGAACAGTCATTCCTCTCCACAAGGGCAGACTATCAATTGACCCAGGGAACTACAGACCCATCAGTATTACAAGTCTAATATGCAAAGTCATGGAACAAATTATCATTGAAATGATAAAACAAGGACACCGTCAATCTACAGACACCGGATCCATCCCAACTTGGCATTAAGGGAAGGTCATACCTACCTAACCTAGTAGACTTCTTTGAGAGGGTCAAAGGCAATGGAAGAATGCAAAACAGTATATACTGTATATCATGACATAACCAAAGCATTTGATAGACTACACCATTCAGGCATTGTTGATAAGCTCTGAACTAGACTTAAGACACTAAGACAGACTGTAGAATGTAAACAGAAAAATAAATGGACAAATACAATTTTACCAAGGATATGGGTAAACTGGAGGAGGAAAGGCAGGGGTTATGAGATATGTGGCACCAACTAAAGTCGGGGTGGGGGCAGCTGGAGAAAGTGACACAAAAATAGAAAGAAAGGAAACGAGCATGTAGGAGGGATGGCAAACAATTTTAACAGTACAAAACCCACAGCTTAAATTACCTCACATATGATACTACATTTCAAACAGTTTGGAAAGTACACTTGTATCACACTTACCACAGTCATACATTTAGTAAATCAGTGTTGCAGTACTGATTCTTGGGTCTTCCTGTCATGCAGAAGCTTGTGACCAGCCTGATTTCCAGAGGTTTGCAACATTCCTAGGTGATGGACATCTGATGACAGATGTCTGGACATGAGGGCAAAAGGATGTCCACTGGCACCATCTTGAAATCTGTCTAAACAGTGAACAAGCAGTCTGATGTCTGAGGACAACACAGCCTCCCTAGTTGTCATAATCTGAGTGAAAAGGAGTAAAATCATAGGAGGCAGAGAGGAGATGAGGACTTAGCAGAGAACTCCTCTACCCCTTGCACCCACCAAGGGGGAGACAAGTGGTCAGCAGATAGAGGGACTGGAGAGTGAAATTACGTACTGCAACACTGATCTACTCAAACATTTATACTATGTTCTTCCTAAAGCTAAAAATTGGGTAGAAGGCCATCTGTATGACCTTAGGAAATCAGATTTTGCAGATGGTCAGAAGTGAAACCTGCTCTAGCCCTGGAAGCATTACCTAGGTTAGTGTCTGGTGGAGTGTGTTTTTAATATGCCCAGCCAAATCTTTTGCATGGTATGAGTAACAGAACTCAATGCAGTTTGCTAACCATTTAGAGATGGTTGGTTTCCAGACAGGTTTGCCCTGTTCATCGTATGTGAAAGCCACCAACAATTGCTCTGCTCTATTGAGTTTTTTTGTCTTGTTTAGACAGTACCTGATCTGCCAGTGGACATCCAGGGAATGAAGGACTTGTACTGTTCAGTGGACTAGCAGATGGAATGCCTGGTTTAAAGTTCACTTTACATTTTTGGTTTAAAGTTGATACCACTTCAGGCATAAAGGTTAGATTTGTTTTGATGGTGACCATATCCCTCTGGAAGACAGTGAAAGGTTCTTTATACATGAAAGCTTGTAGGTCATAAACTCTCCTAGTTGATGCCACAGCTATGAGGAAGGTGATCTTACAGGTATCTTTACAGAGGCAGTAGCAGCAGGTTCAAAGATAGTTAAAGTTAGTTGTTCTAACTACGAGCGTACTGAATACACATGAATCACATCTGACAGCGTATCTAGAAAGAAGTGAAGTTGGCGCCAATGGACACCCTTCTTATACCCTGATGCCCAAACAGTTATCCGACATCTGTCTGCTAGGGATGATGCAAAGGAAATCAGGCTAGCCACAAGCTTCAGAATAACAGGAAAACCCCAAGAATCAGTACTGTAACAATGCTACAGAGAACATCAGGAAGGAACAGCAAAGAAGAGCATGTGTTGGAGTTGCAAGGATTAAGGCAGGTCCCATCCACAGGAAATGGTATTGCTGATTGTCTGAGATTATATGAGACCAAGATGTAAGGGAAAGAGTGAAGACGGGGATAAAGGAACAAAACAGAAAGGAACTATGATCAGCTTGGACAAAAACAAGAAATACTACTGACTGGGGGGTCAAGAGCTACAAAAGCACAGACAGCAGTGTCAGTAATGCAAAAGATAGCACCCTCGCCTTCTGTGTGGAAGACTCTGGGTTCTATTCCCACATCAAGCAGATTGATTGCTGACACTGCAGTGCAGTGGGGGGGGGGTGCTGCACTTCTGTGTGTGCCGTCCTTTGGATGAGACATAAAACAAAGGCACCATCTGCCTGAGTTGGATGGTGCTCAGAAGGCTGTAAAAGATCCCACAGCACCTATCGAAAAGAATAGGGGTCCTTTATTTGTATACAAAGAAAAAAAACTTAAATATTTACATATTCACAAATATAAAAATCTGTTTACAAATATACATAATTTCCTTTATAATCATACTAAATTTTTATCCCTATCAGACCCCCACTTCAACCATCCAGTTTTAATAATGTTGCTAAAATCCATTTAGCATTAAACAATTATTTTTTCATTCCATATAACATAAAATAACGTATCTATTCTGTTAACATATTCTTTACTTCTATTCTTATGCCCATATTACATCATATCCATGTTTATTTTATCCACTTTTTATATCTTTTGAAAAAATCTTTAGTATTCCTCAACTTTTTTCTACTCTTTTACATTTCAAAAACATATTCCGTAGTTATTTCTTCTTGACAATGTGAACATATTCTCTCACGTCTTTTTATATGGCGTATTTCCTTTTACTAGCAATTCATCTGTTACCAGTCTCCACAAAAATCTTCACATTCTACTTTTTAATTACACCATTTGCTTCTTATTTTTATAGCTTTAATTTTTTTCATACGTTAGATTTTTCCACAGTTTTACATAGTAATGTTTTACCATTACATTCATATACCATACTTTTCCTTTTCTATATCAGTTTTTCATTTTCCACAAATATATTTTTTCTTGGAAAAATTTTACTTCATTTGCACGGTTTATCTTTTACCATACCCCAAAAATTATCATAATTATATTTATACAGTTTTACTACTAATTTCTTATCTTTTCATATACCCATTTTAAACACTTTGTACAAATTTAATGACAGCATATATGACTGAGCTAATTAACCCTAAACCTCTTATTTACCATACAAAACTCCTTTTTACTGGGTTTAATCTAGAACTCCATATAACTGAAAAAAAATATTGGAAATAATCCTTTTAAAATACTGTTGGCAGCATAAATATACTTGATAAGTATGCTATTTGTCGCATCAATACTGAATTTATCAAATAAGCCTTTTTTTCTGAATGAAAAGGTATATGTTCGCCAGAAAAGACTGGTTTT
Organism: Protopterus annectens; assembly: GCF_019279795.1. Classification (NCBI taxonomy): domain Eukaryota; kingdom Metazoa; phylum Chordata; order Ceratodontiformes; family Protopteridae; genus Protopterus; species Protopterus annectens. The sequence goes on along the minus strand of NC_056747.1, from coordinate 306,550,247 downwards.
ATTTCTTTTGTTTCCCATTTAATTCTACTTGTATCTTTATTCCCAAATGTTATACCCAACACAGAAATATCATTCACTGTAAAATATATACCCCTGATCTTTGCAACTTCACATAAACATTTACTTTTCTCTCTATTTAAAGCCATCCATATAATCTCGACACACTCATTTGTGGAAATTACTTCTTTTATCCAAATTTTGTTTTCTGCACTTATTTTAATGTCATCTACATATGTTAACAGAATTGGAATTCTTAACCCTTCAAGTGTTGTACACTCTGCATCTTTATTTTGTAATTTATTTCACATACTATCACATAACTAAGACAGAGTACACAGCTCATTGGACATCTCTGTCTTACACCATTCTTCATATGTACCTCTTGGCTTAACTAGCCACTTACAAGTACTTTTAATCCATTATATAAATTGACATACATAATTTCCTAAGTTTCTCAGTTGCATTATACTGTTTTGTTGTTGCTATTAAAATTTCATGTCCACTTGTATCAAATACCTTAGGGCCTCCTGTCATGATTTTCTCCGCTCCTCCTTTTCTGTTCATATCCACAATTTCTCTATCAATAATTCTTGAAAGCCCTTCCCCTTTACATTATATAAGCTAGCATTGATATTTTAGTTTCAAATTTCTTTTATATTATTTTAATAAAGAACTTATAATTATTCATTATTATTGGTCTCCCCTTTTTTTTTTTTAGTTGTCTTCCATCTTTCTTTTTTTATATGAATTTAAGCATTCCACTACATAATTCGACGTAAAACCTTTGTTTAACCATTCATTCACAATCTTAAAAAATATATTTTTTTGCCAATCTCATACATTTTTATACATTTCATACCCTATTCTATCTGGGTCACCAGCCGAATATATTTACTTGCCCTGATACTTTATCTAGATCATTTAAAGTAATCTCTTTTTCTAACTCTTTATTCCTTTCTGTTAACTTTACCTTCTTTTTCCTTTAACCATTTTCTGTGAACATTGCACTACACTATTCATAATCTTTTCTTGAGTTCTATTTCTTCTTTTACATTTTTTTATTTCTCTCATTACGCTACCATCTTCCTGGGTCTATATTATATTCTCAAAAGCCGACAATATCGAAGCTGATATTGTCGACACGAGAATAGCAAAAGTGGTGAACATCGAATGTGTAAATGGAAATCTCCATAAGGGGAGATTTCTGTTTACTGCAATTTAGTGCGGTCTCAGAGTTGGTATATTTAAGTAGCGGGGGATATGGGGTACTTTTTTTTTTTTTTTTTTTTTTTATAAGTTCGATGTTTGAAGACATTGACCATATGGTGTCAACCATATGGTGTTCGATGGTTTCAACTAATCTTATAATATAGACCCCATCTTCCTTTACTAATATGCTTTAGTAATTTTATATTTTTTCCTTGTAAAAACTATCTTGGCTTATACAATTCTTGTATTTTTTTCTTGATTTCTTTCATACAATCCATTTTCAAACTTTCTATTATGTTCTAAACCATCCAAATGCATTATATGTTTTCTCTCTACTTTTTCACATCATATTGCCACTGCAGAAATTTTTTTATATATTTTTCCTTAAGTATAATCAACCATTCATACCATTTTTTTATATTATGCTCTCTCAGTAATATCTTCCAATAACTATTACTAATCTCTTTCCTTCTTCATTCCATACTTTCTCATTTATCATTTTTCTTCCTTTGCCTACTATTATACATTCCTTGTTTTCTGTTATCTCTAGCCATAACCTCCCTTTCTACTATAACTAAACCTTCTAATACAATAAAATAATCTAAGTTCTATACATACCCTTCTTGTAAGACCATGAATTTTTGTCCCAAAGTTTTAACTTACATCTTATAACTTCTAACATTGTTCTTGTATATCATTTCCTTTTTTTCTGCTTGCCTCTTAAATCACAATTAGAATCTCCTGTTACTATAATATTCATATTTATCACTAGTCTAAAATCTGATGAAATAAACTTTTCCTTTCTTTACAATTAGTATAAGTATATAATGTTATAATTCTGCATACTTTTCCATTTTAATTAATGGTTAACCTTCCCATTTTTGCTAAAGTTACACTTAATATCTTTACTATATTTCTACAGAATACAGCTATTCCAGAACATCTCTCATTTCCCAAATTCAAGATTATCCTTCCTCCCCATAGTACCTCTGTTGGCAATCTTTCATTTAAAAAGCTTGTGTGTTCTAATATAATTACATCTGCATCACATTTATTACACCATTCCAAAATTCCTATTTTTTTACTATAGTCTTAATACTATTCACACTTACAGAAAGCAGTCTAAAATGTCCATTGTCCCTCTTCCTTAGAATCATTAAGTTCATAGCCCATTACCATGCTAGTTTTCTTAATAGGCTATTCTATGACAAACCAATTTCCTTCCCAAAAGTGAGAATCAAACACTGTACATAACACCTTAACTATTATACCCAAACCCCAATTGTCATTTATGTTCTTTTTTATCCATTTCCTTTTTTTCTGTTCTTATCCCTTTAAAATTTTTCTGTCTTTTTCCTTTTACTAACAGAATTCTTTTTTACCTTTTACTACCTCCCAGTTTGTCTTCATCACTTATTTCAGGACTGTTTCTTTTTTTTCTCATGTAATACTTCCAACATTTCTTCTCTTTGTTCACTTTTTTCTTTCTCCTTACTGTTATTTTTCTTTTTTGCAATCCACCCATTAATGTCCAATTTTGTTACATTTATAACATTTCAATCCACATTTTTTTGCATCATGTCCCATTTTCTCACAAATAACACATTTGATAAGAAACTGCGACAAAAGAAAAGCCTTTTGCACAAAAATGTTTTGGGTTGTCCCCAATATTTTACAACACCTCTATTCCCTTCTACATTTATCATGCTTAGTATATGTATACTTTTTTCTGTATTTTAACATTACAATCCCAGCCACCAGTCCATAAACCCCTTATGTCAAGCTTTTGCAAAATTCAGGACTTGTTTATATAAAGCTCTTAAATGTCATTTCAAAGTCTCTCTTTCTACCCCTGTTTGAAACTGTGCATGAAGCTTTTTTGTTTCCCTGTCAAATGATTTTATCACAAAGATTCCATGGATTATTTTTTTATATATTCTCCAAAAACATTTTCCATTGAAAAAACAGTCTCAACAGAATGTTACGTGTCTCTGTTAATAAATGCTCTTATCTCATGTGCTTTTACAATCAAAGGAGCTACTGAATTGTCCCATACTTCTCTGTCCATTTCTGTTTCCTCTTTACTTTGAATCCTTACCAAGTAGTTCTGTTTTTGATTTTCTTCTGCCTCCTTTTTTGCTACTCCACTTTTGCCCTCTTTACTTTCTCTGCATATTTCTTTTCCATCTCACCACTATTCTTCAGGATTGTCTATGCATCCTCATTTTGTATTTTCTGTGTAATGTCCTCCTAGGAAACATCTCCATTTCCTGACTCACTCTGCACCACCATTTCTTTAAGTAAATTCCATACCCTCCCAACTGGAGGTTGTAATTATACATTCATCATTTGCTGACTCATCTCCATCAAACAGGTTTCTTTGAAACACTTCCACAGAATCCTGGACACATTTTTCTGAATTGATATTTGCTTTCTCTTACACTTCTTTAACCACCCCAACTCCTTTTCCTCTCTCCATCTGCCTTCCTGTTTCTCCTGGCCACCTCTGCTCCTGGAATGAAAACAGGAATTGCTCTTCCAAAATGGGTCCCACTCAGAACAATGAAGAGTAGAGGATTTTTATTTACAACTTAATTACATACATAAATCCATATACTTACAGAAAAGAACATTTCATACTTTAACTCTTCATTAATAAAAAGATGTTTACATTCACACAGACCACCCATCTTTCTCCATAACCAGCACTTGATTTTCCTTATATTTGGTAAAATCCATTTACTATTAAATAACCTCATTTAGTCTTTCAATCCAAATCGTCCAAGTTATATACATATTTTTCATCCACATTAGCATTCTTTGCTGTTATCGATAAAAAACATGTCCATATTTTATAATCTTGCAATTTCTTAACTATTTTGCTTTCTATTATTTTCCCATACATTTTTAACTATTTTACATGTTAGAAAACATGTGCAGCTGTCTCCAATTCCCCACAATACAAAAACTCTCAACTTTTTATAAGGCATATTTCCTTTAACAGGTAGTTTATTGGTAACTGGATACTAGTAGCCAGTACAATAGCAACAACACACCTGTCCTCTTCTGTCACTCTAGGAGTCCCTTGCCCTCATTTTTACACTATTTACTAAATTTTGACACTGCAACCCTGCTTCACTTGTTCAGTACACACACAATTTCACACTAATGTGCTGCTCTTTCACTACAACTACTATAAGAAATACAACACTCTCTCTCAGCAGTTGAAGCATGGCTAAATAATTTCTAACCAATTCTGAACCCTAAAAAAAATGCTCATACTCTTCCAACCTGCAAGATCCCCCTTCCAATATTGTGTCCATGAATAATGCCATAATTTCACCCATACCCAAAACAAAGATTTTGGGATTAGAGATTGATAACATGAAACCTGACATCCACATTGCCCAGACCATAAAGAAATTGCACAAACAAATTGGTATACTATATAGAAACAAGCAATACCTTCCTAACACAAAAGCCACAATTGCAAGAACACATCTTATCTCAACTCTCCTCTATGCATCACCAATACTCACCAACCCAAGGAAATCAAATTTAGCAACGAGTCCTGTTACAACAAAATTGCCAGGTTGCCACTGAATCTCACTTCAGGTCACATCACCGCATTGCACTCAAGCAACTTAACTGGTTAGAACTTCAACTCATACTTTATAATCAATTTATTATGGCCCATGAAACTTAACCGACCAGACAAAACTCCTGCCCTTCAAAATGTCCTACAACCCTACTCCAGTAATTGCATCCTACTTTCCAACAAAAATCCCTAATAAACATAACCAAGGCCAATAATGCTACAGGAGAACCCTTCTTCTCTGCCAATAGATCTATTACAAACTTATCTCATTTCAAAAAAAAAAAAAAAAAAAACTTAAATCTCACTTATCTAAAACAAGGCTATGTTCATGCACTAGTCCAGAATAGTATGTTTTCCTATTTGACAAGCATAATATACCTGTGTCTCAAACTCTGCTAAGGTCCAAGCATTTAAAAAGTATTAATGTCTACATACGGAGTGTCCCACCTACATCTATGTAGATGCTATACAGTGATTTTGAACTAGCAATATGATAAAACACACTTAGTCTGACTGTGTACATATGCTAAAAATTTAAGACTTAAATGTATACATTTCTCAGTGTCATAAGTGGAACCTGTATATATAAAAGTTTACACAAGAATATTACTCTGTGTTGTATATGTAAATCAGTTACATTTTTCGGAGTTATATGTTGTGCTTGGATATGTAAGAATTTACATTCATCAGTGCTATATGTGGAACTTTTCTCCCCGGGCCTCCACTGAAAAAGGACTTGTGTCCAGTTGGACTTTCCAGGTAAACAAATGTAAAATAAAAAAATAAAAATTATTAATTAGTAACCTCCATAAAAAATCTTGATATACCACATTTTTCATACACCATTCCTTTGCTTTATAACTTTTTCTTCTGTTAAATGTTCCTTCCCAAGGATCCACACAATAATTATGTCTCATGATATTCTTATACCAACTTTTCTTTTTTCATCAACTCCATCTATTCTTAATTTCCACATTATTTTTTCCTGCTACATCCTTGTTTCTTCATTTTACATTTCTTTTCTCTTTTCTTCATTTTAATTACATCCCATTTTTTCTTTGTATTTAGTACTAACTTATCCTCCTTTCCACTTACCAATCTCAAAAGCTTATACAAATTTAAATATGCTCCACACATTCAGTTCAATAAGCCCATACCCCCTTTGTTTTCTTCTGTATAGAAAACTCCTCTTTTGAAAGAATTTAGTCTAAATTCCCAGATGAATCGAAAAAATTATTTCAATAAACTGCTTCTCCACATCTAGTGTGTGTGTGTGTGTGTGTGTGTGTGCATATATATATATATATATATATATATATATATATACATACTATATATGGATTCACTTTATAAGCTCGAACTTCTGAAATCTCGAATTACAGAATCTCAAGCCTATAAAGTTAAAAATCTAAACACCCGAAACGACACAATCAAGAAGCCCTAAATTCCGAAACCGCAAACCCGCAAAATTCAAACTCCTAACAGTTGCAAGCACCATGACAACACACGCACACACAAGTAAAGCAGCACACACACCTACCCTTATATGCAGGGGGGCAAGCCCCCCTGCACCACCCACAACCCCCACTTAAATATTCTAACTCCAAGGTCCCACTACATACACACACACACAAACCACCACCACCACACAAACTATATTCCTCTTGCACACACACATCACAGTAACAATACACACAACAGCCCCCACCCAACACCCTTAAACAAAAACACATTGCAACACCAGAACCGCTAATTCAAAATTTCCCACATTTGAGATTTTGAATTTCAAGCTTCTGTGGTTGCGATCTTCCGATCCTTCCACTTTGTGAACTCGAGATACTGAAATTTGAGATTTCAGTATTTAGAGCTTATAAAGTGTTCCTTTATATATATATATATATATATATATATATGTATCTAGATATATTATATTACATATATATTTATATATAAAACTGAATGGGGAACAGAAAATACACCACTGGGATTCCACCTGTGTCCCTGCTGGACAGGGCCATCGGGTGCTGACTTGTCAGAACACAGGCTAAATTCTTGGCTAGGCTTGTAATGGCCTCAGGGATAATTGCTTAGTAAGTTCCTATCAGTTTATATATATAACACTTGGCTAGGCTTGTAAGGGCCTCAGGGCTAATTACCTAGTAAGTTCCTATGATTATATATATATATATATATATATATATATATATATATATATATATATATATACATATACATATATATATATATATATATATATATATATACACACACATATACACACACACGTGTCCACTTTTAAATCTTGAAAGCTCAATCTTAAAATTCAAATTACTGAATCCAAAATCTTGAAAGTTCAAAATACTGAATTTTATAATATCGAAGAAACGAAGTACACCAACACTTACAATATTCCAGCACAACTACATAACAAAACACATTACTCTTCAACTATAAGCAGGGGGCAAGCCCACCTGCACCCCCCACACCCCCTGCTACTTAAATATATTAACTCCAAGATCACACTCCACAGAAGAAAATGGCAAACATACCATTATATGCTTCATGACTGCCTGTTGTAACCTTAGTCATGTTCCCTTTTAATTTGCTATACAACATAACTCCTCTTAGTGTAGTATAGTGCGATCTTGGAGTTGATATATTTAAGTAGCAAGGGGTGGGGGGTGCAGGGGGGTTTTCCCCCTGCTAATAGTTGGACTAAACTAACATGCTTTGTCTTTTGTTTCTCTATGTAATTCTGGTGGAGTATAGTAAATGTTACTAGCCTGTACTTTTTTTGATATTATGAAATTCAGTATTTTGAGTTTTCAGCATTTTGAACTTTCAAGATTATGAGCTTTCAAGATTTAGAAGTGGACCCATATATATAATATATAAGGATATTTTATCCCCATTGTGTATATACTTCCTCTCAATCAATTCCTCATGTAATCCTTTTATTACAGTACTCATACCTATGATAAACAAAATGCCACTCATTTAGCATCCCTGTTTTAACACATCTTATATTTTTTCCTTCACTAAACCAACCATTTATTAAAAATTTAATATTGGTGTTTTTATATACTGTTTGACACACTTTGATTTTTATACTAAAGTTATTTTTTTCCATTAATTGCCATAAAATATTCTCTATTGAATTAAATGCTTTATTTACATCTGCCACTATTAATTTTAGTTCAGTTTGCCTTTCAGTATCTGTTTCCCCAAGTATCATTAATACTTCTTGAATCCTTTTTCTTCTGACCCCTCCAACACATTCTTCTATTACATAATGTAATTATTTTCTAATCTTTTATTACTTTCATAAACAATTATTCAGCATTATAGGTCTGATTTTTTATTTCATCCTTCTCTCCCTTCTTCCATATAAATCTCATCACGCATTCACATACTTCATAAGTTATCCCATTACTTAACCATTCATTAAATACTATTTCTTTTTGCCATAATCTTAACTTTACACACAACCAAATTAAAACAGCAGCTATTAAATGACATTAAAAATGATAAATTGGTCCCCCATTAAAAGTATTACCACTGGATGATGCCACTGGCCACATCAATAAAGTGTTCTTAGATACCCTTAACAGCTTAGCCCCTCTCCGCAACAAAATAAAAAAATAAAAACATACACCCAGACTTACTAAAGCCACAAAATTATCACAAACTAGAGACTGAGCCAGGAAAGACTGGCATAAAAACAAAAAGGATACCAATCTACTTATAAGTAGCTAAGAAATAAAGCTACAAAAAATGGTCACTGCTGATAAAACTACTTCTCTCAAAATGTATCCAGTCAAATCAACAACCCCTCAAAATTTTGGAAAACCATATCAGCACTCTTCACTCCCAGGTCCACTCGAAACCAGTCACCAGCCCCTTGATAAAAAAAAAAAATTGTAATAGCAGACATGGTTTACTCCCACTTCATAGACAGTATACTGAAATTAATTAACTATTCTACACCAAACACAAAGATCAGTTCCACAAAAACCTACCCCCTTCTGATTCTTTCAATAGGAATACCAGTACTAATACCTCTCCTCATCAAGAAACTTCTACAGCTATCCCGTCAACACCTATTTTCTTTCTACAACCCATTCCCACCTCTCTAATATTCAAGCTTCTTTTGAAACTAAAACCTTGCTCACACTCTGCCGACAACCTCCCATCAGAATACTTAAAATTTGCCACTGACGCAATTGCCTACCCTGTTAGCATGCTAATTAACAGATCCATCATAGAATGTGACATTCCTAAACTCTGTAAAAAAAATCCATCATAACCCCCTTACACAGGGGTGGAAAAAAGAATTAAACTTTGCCCTATATCTATTCTCTCCCCTGTATCAAAATTACTGGAAAAATGTATACACATACAATTACTCAAACATATCGCTGAATCTCGCCTCACCCACCCAACATGGTTTCGGTCCTCTACACAGCACTATTATCTTTCACAGACATGGTGAACAAAGCCTTGGGCTCTGGCCAGTTAATTTCTCTAATCCTACTGGAACTATCAAAAGCATTCAATACAGTATCCCACATCCTAAGTATTACAACAGTTATCTTTCAGAGGATGCTCCCAACCTATCCAAAATTGGTTTGTCAACTATTTAACCAATAGGCAGCAATGTTTTAGGTGGCAAACTTCTGTCACAATACGAGGTTAACAAAATAGAAAGCCATCAGGGATCCATCCTTGGACCACTGTTTTTTAATATTTTCATTGATAACCCTCATACCGACTTCCCCTCAAAACACACTCACTCAATACTCTGACAATCCACCATTATCTCCTCCTCTAATAACTTTCAACATCTCCTAAAAATAACCCTACACACCATCTCAATACAGACCTGGCTAAATGAAGCACAGCTACTACTAAATCCCAATAAAACAAAACTAATATTGTTTTCACCAAAACTACTGTTGCAGGACTTCAAATATATTCACAAAATAAAACAAATTGTTAACTCATGCAAAATTATTGGGTATCACCATAGATAAACTCTCCTTTAAACAGCACATATTAAATGCCATTAACAAAACACATTTCAAACTTGGAAAATTCTACAGACACAAGCACTTCTTGGATAATTCCACAAAAAAAAAAAAAAACCTTGCCAATACTTTCCCACTCGCCTCACTCTTATGGGGGCCCTTATTCTCACTAACCTACATGTCTCTAAAAAAAGCTACAATCATGCTACTACAAAATTGCTAAAACTGGCATACAGTACTGCATGCATTACTGCCACCCCCTCAATGAACTAAATTGGCTAGAATTCTCTCACTACCTTAATTTTGTACAACTATCCCTAGCACATAAAATAATATACAAGCCAGACAGCTGCCCCACCTTAAAACTTATCCTACATCCCTACACCCCTTCCCAAAACCACTGCTCCATAAACAGCTTTTAAAAGTAAGCAAACCTAACAAAGGAGCTGGTCAAAGCCTCTACTCCTTTACCATTGCAAAACTATGGAACACTACCTCCAAGTATTAGTGCCTTAGATTCCTACAGGACCTTCAGAACTACACAAAAGTGTCACTTTCTTAGCACTTGTATCAGTTTCTGATCTTTAACACTAAATTTCTCCCTCTCTTCAATCATGTTGACCCCTGCTGCCACTCCTTTACCCCACATATCCTATTCTTCTCCCTAAACTACCCTCCCTGTATCTGCTTTCACCTTTCCCGCTTTCCAAAACCACGTCCCAACAGCCTCTTCTCCTTAATGAATCCTTAGATTCCTATACTTCACACTACTCCTCCTCACCATCCTAATTTCTTACCCCCACCTATACTTCTATCCTTGACTATAATACTACCCCAGTCTTGCACTTTCTACTCTTCATAGCCTATAGAACAAAACCACAGCTAACTACACCCACAGTGACTTAATTACTTCTTTAGTAATGTATAAGAAGTAGACTGAATCTTTCTGCACATTTTACTTAACCACATGTTAAATTATAGCATGCCTTCAGTTCTATGCAAATGTAAAGATGTTAAACTACTTTCCTATAACTGTATGAAAACTATACACTTAACTGTAAACATTTTCTACTGTGTCTGTATTTGTGTGGAACTTTTCTCCCCGGGCCTTGGCTGAAAACTAGTTCCTAACCCAGATGGACTTTCCTGGTCACCAAATGTTAATATGGTGCAGTGGTTGGATTGTCGCCTCACAGCAAGAGATTTTCCGGTTCGATTCTCTACTGGGATGCCTTCTATGCAGAGTCTGCATGTCCTCCCTGCGTTCATATGGGTTTCCTTTGGGTGCTCCGGTTTCCTCCCATGTTACAAAGAGATGCGTCTGGAGTGTTAATACCCAGGCCTCCACTGAAAACTGGCTTCATTCCAAGTTGGACTTTCCTGGTTAACAAATGTTAAAATAAATAAAATGTGACATCCTACACCATCCAATCCAGCTGCCATATATATCTACATTTATACTCCTGCTAATGTAATCTGTTTAAATTCTTTTTCCCCGGAAAACTGTTTTACCATCCACAAACCTTTCCTTTTGCTATTTTTTCATATGCATAACTACATCCATTATTTTAGTTCTCTCTTCATTTTCCCATTATAAGTTTTCATTTCCATCATATCTCCATTGCCCTTCACTTCAGTACTCTGGTACGGTGATGTCTCTTCCTTCTTTCCCTATAGAAAATATTTTTGCCTTTAAAACAACTAATTTTCTCTTGATTTTTCTGATAAATTTCTTCTTTCCTAAAATTATTTTTTTCATTCCTTTCTAAATAACTTAAAACAACCTTTTGAATTTGTCCATACTCCTTACCTTTGTCTTCTCATTCTCCTATACATCTTTTATATTTCTCTGTTATCCACCATTCTGACCAATTCTTATTAAAAAAAATCATTGCTAAATGATCTTTCCATAATTTTTTTTCTGACTATCCTTGTTCCATTCTTTTAATGATTCTCGACACCCTTCCCTATCTTATGTTCTTTATTTTCATCTCTCTCAATCCATATTGCTAAACCTTCTCTACTACTGGTTCTATTACAACTCTTATAGTTTTTGACAACAGAAAATCTGTCTGAAATCTTCCTCTCCGATGTGTTTTTATTTAAATTCCATAATTTTAAATTCCCACATTTTATATTCTCTTCCATTGCTTTATCAGTTCTATATTTCTGCTTTTCTTTTATTAGATTACAATGAAAATCTCCCACAATATCAATTTTATCGACATTTGCTATAACAATTTAATACATCAGAATAATCTCTTGTTCTTTACATAGCACATACACAATCCTTACACTTTCTTTTCCCACCTAAAATCAACCTTCCTAATTTAACAACTTTCGTGTTCCAGATTCCATATTATACCACCTGACCATAGTGCTTGCTCTGTTCTCCTTATTTAAAATCCTAACATCCTCTAGTACTATTATAGCCACATCACAGTTACACCATTTCAATTTTCCTATTATTCTTAATAGTATTAACATTAATTGATAGTATTTTCTAAGATTTCCTGATATTTTTCTAACCTACTTGAGAGTATTATTCATTCCCCTATTTTTAGCTTGTATTCCCAATTCTTGAAATTTTCTTTTCCTATATTTTTCCAAATGTATTTTTCTTCTTAACCACTTTCCAATCTGTATTGTCTTTATCACTTATCTCTGCACCACTTTCCTGTTCTCCCTCCCCTTTTTGTACATTATCCAAACTTTCATGTGTCACTACGTTCTCTTTCCTTTGTTGTTCCTTTAACTGTAATGTTCTGTTTTAATTTCTGTTTTATTTCACATTCTAACCACCTCCCCTTCTCACAATCCATCCATACAGGTACTATTTGCTTACATTTAACACATTTCTTCAGTTTGTTTTTTTGCACATTATGACCAAGTTCCCCATATAACATCTTTTTTTATCACAATTTTTCACAAAATGTCCCTCTTTTTTATTGGAAAAAGTTTTTGGTTGTTCTCAATACTTAGATGCTCTATTCCCATCAACATTAATTATACTCAGAATATGCACAAATTTACCACTCGCATTACAGTCCCAAGCACATGCCCAAAGTCCTCTTATCACAAACTTTTGAAATGTCTTACTTCATTGCAATAGTGCTTAAGTAACTATTTATAACAGTCTCTCTCTCTCAGTTTCTGTTCAAAATTGTATGTGGATTTTTTTCTGTGTTTCTTGAAAAAAATGCCTTAATTACACACACAACTGTTCAAAGGAAAAAAATCTCTCTTCATACTATGTTTGAAAAACCTCAGCAGTCTCAAAGAAAATGTCATAGTATATCTAATATATGCTTTTACCTCTTGTGCCTTTATGCTTAAAGACACAGATATCTTGTTCCAAATTTCATACCTAACTAGATTTCTTCACATTAAATTCTTATGACATACTACTACTATTCTAATTCTTCTATCTTCTTATTCTGCTTTTTTGTTTTTTGTCCCCCTATTTCTACAAATGATTTCTTATACCTTTCTTCTCTGCTGATTAATTTCTCCATTACTTCACCCCATGAAGCTTTCCCTCCTGTCTCCAGTTCACTCTGTTCCAGCAAATTCTCCAATATATTATTCTGCATCCCTCCCAACTGGATGGCTGGAATTATTTCTCTCTCATGTTTCAGCGAAATAACTCCTTTTGGAAGACTTCCTGGAATCTTACAATGATCTTTCTCAGCAATCTGAACAAAACTTTCTTCTGTTGTAGAAGAAATCACTATAGAGCAAGCATTTGCCTCAACTTGACTTCCTTCTGTAGCCATCTATACCAGCTGTTCTTTCAGGTGCCTCCTCACTAGCAATAGAACAGACAATCGCACTCATTAGCTGCATGCACTAAGTGCCATAATGAGTAGGGGAAGTTCCTGTATGCCCTAGCCAGCTTACCCCTTGTAGTATAACATCACATTGGCTTTCCCCTGAAGAGACTACTAGCCCAGTGGGACTAACTCAGTAAAAAGATAAATAAAATAGATGACAGTGAACTGAAACAGAAGTCACATAGAAAGCCAATAACAAAAACAGAGTATAGTGAAACAAGACTATGCTTAGAATTCTGTAGAGGTGGGGGATAGAAGCTAAACAAACAAAAGAGAATGGGGCAAACAACATAGGAATGTATCTAGGGAAAAGAATGGGGCATTGAACTCCAGAATGAATAAGATGGAGGAAGAAATGATGACAATACAGAAGTGCACCTTTATGGGAAGGGGATGGCAAGCAGACAGAGGAAGGAATATATTCAAAAGAAAGGACGACACCAGCCATAAAGGAAGAGCCAAAGAAATGACACTGACAACCATAAAAAAGAGGCTCAACAGAGGGGGAGGGGCACAAAAGGACTGATAGGAACAGAAATGCACAGGGATCTTTGACAAGAATTAGTATGTCAAAAGACCGAACCAGACTGTATCAAGCGGATACAAGAGGGTGTTCCAACTGGAATGTTCCTACATGTAATTAAGTAAAAAAAATATATATATTAAATGACAGGAGGAAGGAGTGTAATGGCTTAAGTGTAAACTCCCTTTTGGTATGACATAGGGACTGGTTCCAATAAATCATTCTACCTTTGTGGAAGGTCATGTAGAATTGTCAGCACATTAAGGTCTACTGTTCTGAAATCTTACTGGACAAAGTAATAGCTACCACAGAGTGCTCTTTCAAGATTCCAAGAAGAGCATTTCACTGCCATTGATCCTGCTGGTTTAAAAGGAGATTGTATTTAAATAGGTGATATCTTATAGAGAAAGCAGAGGCTTTCATGATGCCTTTAAGAACCTCCATGTCTGCTGGTATAGATATCACTGGGAGTTCTAGGGGCAGTCAAAATGAAACAGCAAAAAGGAGTACCTTGACTAAAGCATAGAAAGGTCCCTGTCAAACAAGGTTGAAGCAAAGCAGGGCTTGGAGCGGTGTTGCCTTAGGTGCTGTATGCCACGTGCTCTGCGCCAAAATTGCCAAATAGAATTTCCTAGTCTCTAAACAATGCACAAACATTCTTGGGGGAAAGGAGACAATATGGGATTATCAAGGTTTTACTTTCTAGGCAACTAGTTTGAGGCACATTAGGTTTAAAGTGCCCTACACCAGGCTTCCTACCTTAGAAAAAGAAATGAATCACGCAAAGGCCAAAGACCTCCTTTCTCGGATTAACTCCCTCAGAGGGGAACATTGCTGATTTGGTCATAAATATTGCAACAGAACAGTCTAATCAGGGGGTGCAAGACCTGCAATCCTCAGTTCTGCAACTCTGAAAGTTAATGTGCTAGAACAAAAGAAAGGAGAAAAAAACTGTGAATCTCAAGGCTTGTACTATTGCAGCATTGTTATCCACACCCAATGAGACTTGTACACACCAACACAGGGACTAATGAACCTTGGGAATAACTGTGGATATTGTACACTTTCCCCATTGTTTCAGTGATATTCTACGGATGACAGCTAGAATTTCAGCAGGATCACTAGAATCTGGTTGGAACCATCTGACACTGCCTTTTGTAGTACTCTAGGAATCAAATAAGGGAAAGCATAAAGGCTTCTATTCCAAGGAAATGAAAATGCACAGTCACTGCTAAAGGTCAGTTGCAGAGGACCTCTGATGCAAAACCTGTGATCTGGTGATTCTGTAAGGGGGCATACAGGTCACTCTCTCCAAGATGCTTCAGATTAAGGTGAGCTCATCAAACATTGCCATAGTCGACTTCTACTCAAGAAAGCCGAGGGTAGACTTGCTCAGAGCAAGGGTACTTTGCACTGATAGGAAGCAAATGGCCTTAATGTGAAGGTTGTATTTTAATGGCAGATCCCAGGCTACCGCCTCTGTGGGTTAAGCAGTGCCAACGGTGTATAGGCTATTTGCCTGTTTATACACCACAAAGCCAAGGTGTTGTTTGCAGAGTACCCTGAGGCCTCTTGGACTTTAGACCTGGCTAAAAACCTAGACAGCATAAATCTTGGGGAATCTGTCAAGGCTGATTTGTCTGGCCTTCTCCCATTAGTTCCATGTCCCTGTGAACAGTTCAAGTTATAGTCAAGTAGTTGAAAGCCAAAATTTAGTTCCCTTTGAGCTCTACAAATATCACCATGATGGCTACTGCAACAGTGACCCACCATCTGAACTCCTTGTGAAAGGAGGAAAAAAAAGTTGTCTTACCAAAATGTTCCATATGTGTTGTTGATCTTCACTTATCCTTGACTGTGTGTTTGGTTCCAAACTTTGGAACAGACTCCGCTGTTACCCAGTTCACACCTTCCAAAAACTATCTAGCTAGGCTCTACCCATAATGCCTCTCAAGATCATCTCAGATCGAGTTTGCAAACAATAGTGACAGACAATAGATCAGAGGCCATATCTGTGTTTCTATAAAGAAAACCAATCTTTGGAGAGGTCCAATCCACCAACTGGCCTAGAGGTCGGGGAAAGATGGCAGGACTTTCAAGGATAAATGAAGATTGACAACACAGATGGAATGTTATGGTAAGACAACTATCTGCTGCTGTCAATCTTCACTCTATCCTTGAGTGTGGGACAGATTTCCTAGCTACCCAAAGTTTGGGAGGTCTCATGGAAGAATATTTCTGAACACCATCGAGCTGAATGATGCATGTGCCCTAGAGACCTGGTCCAGTTTGTAATAAGTAATAAAAGTATGACAGGATGCCCATGTTGTTGCTGTACAAATATCTAAGGAAGTTCTGGCATGAAAAACTGCAGAGGCTGCTATAGCTCTCACTGAATGTACCTTTACAGGCCCTAATGGGCAAAGACCCTTTTTGTTGTAAATAAAAGTGATA
The DNA here is from genome assembly GCF_019279795.1 of Protopterus annectens. Lineage (NCBI taxonomy): Eukaryota > Metazoa > Chordata > Ceratodontiformes > Protopteridae > Protopterus > Protopterus annectens. The sequence continues at coordinate 306,533,603 of NC_056747.1, read as the reverse complement.
CAGTCCTTAATCCATTTCACCAGGGTAAACTTTAGATACTGGACTATCTAAAGCAACTGAAGAAAAGGCCATTAATAGCTGGTTGGATTTTCTGATATCCTTTGTTCTGTGAAGATAGAAACATAATTGTCTGTGCCCATCTAGTAAAGGCAGACAGTATTCTCCTTTATTGGAAATATTGGGAAAAAAGACCAGGAGATGTGAAGTCTGACTGATATTCAACTCAAACAACCTTTGGTAAGAAGGATTGTCCAAAGGAAGAGACTGTCCTTATGAAAGATCAAGTATGGGAGTTTACAGGACAGGGCTTGTATTTCAAATATTTTTAATAGCTATCACTTCTGCCAGAAGAGTAAGGTTTTCCAGGACAAGAACTTAAGGTCACAACTCGCTGAAGGTTCAAAAGAGGCAGAGATCAGTGACTGCAGAACCAAGTTCAAATCTCAAGGTGCAGAGGGTTCTTTATACAGAGGTTTGGGCCTTAAGATTTCTTTCAAAAAGGCTTTACAAAGTTTATATGACATAAGTGATGAACCATTGAAACCAATATGGAGATCAAATATTGCAAGTTGCACTCATAGTAGAAACTGACGATCCAGTCTCAGAGTAAAGCTAAGAAGTCTAAGACTTTGTCTATGGGTCCTGCATATGGGTCAAGATTACGGTCAAAAGACCACTTAGAAAACTTTAGCCATTTGTTATGGTACAATTTTCTAGTTGAAGGTTTGCGGTGAGCCAGAATGATGCACTGGACTGGGGAAGTGAGGGAGGGATGCCTGGCAATCATAGGAACTGCAGAAGCCATACAGAGTGTTTGAGATGTTGTAGATTTGGATAAACCAGTCCCTCTGGATGGGACAATAGGTCTGGAGCTGGGCCCACTATCCAGAGTTTACAAAAAAGATGACTCCATAGGAAGGGAAACCAGACCTGTCAAGGCCAGAAGAGTGCAATGAGGATTATTCTGATCTCTGACTTGTTGGTTTTCTTTAGAAATTGACATATTAGTGGAATCAGGGGAAAAGTGTACAGTAAACCAAGGGGGGGGGGGGGCAATCGTGAAGGAGAGCGTTTCTTGGTGCCTCCTCCTGGGGGGGATTAGGGCAAAATAACTGCTGCACTTGTTTAGAGGGGACGCAAACAGGTCACAGCAAGGTTGGTCTCAGTGGCGGAAAATCTGGATTGAGACACCACTCGTAAGGCATGAGGATGGTTCTGCTCAATTTGTCTGCAATCAAGATGGAGCTCCCCAGAATACATGTTGCCATTAGAAAGCAGTTGTAGAACATCACCCATTGCCAAACTGACAGCTTCTTGACAAAGAGGGTAAAAATCTGGTTTCCCCTTATTTGTTGATATACCAGACTATCGACATGTCTGTTTGAAATGCAACTGTTCCCAAGGGGAAGAGTATCTTGAAATGCCTGCACCGCCCTCATCTCCAGAATGTTGATATGCAAGTTGGCCTCCAGGTTGGACCAAGTGCTTTGGACTATTTTTCCCAGATAATGCCCACCCCCACCCTATCTTGGACATATCGTTGGTCACTATGGCTTTGGGTTGAGGAGGGACAAAGGGGTGACCCAGCAATATGTTGGAGTGGAGCCAGCAACTTAGACCTTCCTTGCATCAAATTATCAATATCTGATGGGACATTGGCTGCTTCAATAAAGACTAAAACAATACGAATTTCATGAACTTTATTCATGCTTGGACTTAGGAATGGGGTCCATTCCCATCATGGTATTAGAAGCCCAAAAGATTTGGAGAAATTTAAAAAGGCCAGACCATTGGTAGGCCAGAAGCCACTGAAGAATTCTCATGTAGTATCTGGCCAGGGGGACTATGGTGATAGAGGCTGCCACTGACCCTAGAACCTGTAGAATGAGTCTTGCTGTTATTTTCTTCCTGCAAATGATCCAACTGACTTGTGATCTGATCCTTTGTAGTCTCAGGGAAATGATGCAGCGCCAGTGACTGTGTTGAGCACAGCTCCAATAAAATAAGATCAGTGAGAAAAATAGACTGCAGAAAGTCAATAAGACCCAAAAAAATCATCTAATAAAACAAATGAATGCAGTAATTAGGACTGTCCATAGAGATCCATGTAATAGAAGTAAACAGGATATATTACTGTTAAAAGTTCTACCACAAGAACATAGGGTAGTGAGGGAAAGGAAGGGGAGAAATAGAATACCACCATGGAAGTATCGAACAGAGAAAACTATAAAGCAATTAAGACAAGAAGTGTCACTGTTAGAAGAGTATAGAAGAGGGAATAGATCAACAAAAATACTAAGATAGATGTGATTAAAGCAATGCACAGTATTAGAACAGACCAGGATCTATCGTGCATTATCACAAAAAAAACTAATTTTCAGCACAGGCAGAAAAATTGAAAAATTTAGAAGATGCACGGATAAATATAAGGGAAAAGTACAAAATAAGCAATTTCTTGAGGACCCAAAAAAGTTTTATAGAGGATTGGGAAATATGGTAAAAGGAATTGAAAGACCACCAAAAAAAGAGGAAGTAGATACATTTTGAAGAAGTATCTATGAAGATCCTGTGGAACATAAAGATGCTAAATGGATAGAAGTAAAAAAAAAAGAAGTTTAAAGGTACAGGATATGAAATGGGATTATGTAACAGCTAGAGAGATTGAAACAAAGTTAAGAAAAGCCTCTAACTGGAAAACACCAGGCCCAGATGCCAGTACCTATTTTTTGGTTAAACGTATTAACATCTTTGCATGAGGATTTACCCATGAGTAACTATATGCGCACCCCAAACAGACACCAACCTGGCTAACAGGAAAAACAATGCTTCTACTTAAGAGTGAATCTGCAAGCTGCGCTAAAAATTATAGACCAATAACTTGCCTTCTGACGATGTATAAACTATACACAGGAATTGACGGCGAGAGTTTATAGTCATTTAGAAGAAAACTCAATTATGGCAGTAGAACAAAAGGGCAGTAAGAGTCATATGGAACAAAGGATCATCTGTTAAATAAAGTTAGTGGAGACCTGTAAAAAGGGAAAGAATCTAAGTATGGCATGGGTTGACTACAAAAAATCATTTGATAGTATCCCACATTCATGGGTAAAAGAGTGCTTACAAATGTACAAGATACACCCTACACTGATTGACTGCATTACAGTAACCATGAAACAGTAGCAGACCACTTTGCAATTAAGCCATGATAAAGGACAGATTATCCCAGGGATAAAAATTCAAAGGGGGATATGCCAGGGTGACTGTCACCATCGCTATTCTGCCTTGCCATTAACCTGTTTACTTAACAGCTTAGGCCATGGCTACAATTTGGCTCCTAGTAAACAAAGTCTAAAGAGTTATCTTCTCTTTATTGATGATTTATAACTGTATATCTCAGATGAGGAACGCACAGCTGCAAAAACTTTTTCAGGTGATATTAAAATGTCATTTGGTCTTGATAAATGTACATAAGCAACCTTTAAAGCAGGAAAATTGCAGCACCAGGAAAACATCAGTTTGGGACAAGAATGCGATATAAAAGAACTTGAGCAAGAGGGAGTGTATAAATACTTGGGAATTGATGAATGATCAGCAACAAAACATGAGCAAATGCAAATAAACTCAGTAAGGAATACTTTAGAAGACTTAAATTAATCCTGAGAACAGCGTTGACATCTCAGAACAAGATCAAAGTTATAAACCAATTTGCTCTTCCTGTCCTAACTTAGTTTTGGAGTGACTGACTGGCTCCAAAAATTGTTGGCTAGATTAGATATTAAAACAAGAAGGATGCTCCATGCTCACCAAATGATCTAATAAAAATCAGTGTATACCAAGATTATATATTCTCAGTTCTGAAGGAGGGATGAGCCTCCTTGAAATTGATTACATGTATAGATCCGCAATCATGGGACTCCACATATGTTTACTGACCTCACAAGATCCAAATGTAGTGAAAGTTTGAAACATGAGAATAAATCTAAGATGACTTTTTTTCTTAATTTAGCAGAAGCATATCGACATCAAGCAAGAATGGAAATCAAACCAAAGTAGATAAAATCAAGCAGCAACTGAATGTGCCAAAAAACAAAAGAAAGAATATAAGGTGAAAGACCAGGTGAGAAGACAAGAAATTTGGAAAAAGCATATACACAGTTGCAAGTATAGAAAACCTCTGGAAGAACCTCATGTAGATCAGGAACAAACACAGGAATGGTTAAGGAGAGGAGAATTCAAACCAAGAGATGAAATTTAATATTGGCAGCCCAAGAAAGTGGGCTATGTACATGCTGGTTTACAAAGTCCATTGAAAATGTGGGAGAAACAGACAAACGTAGATTTTGTAAAACCAAATTTGAAACAGTCGCACACCTAGCTGCTGGTTGTAACACACTAATGGCAGGAGGACTGTATACTGAAAGGCAGAATAATGTGGCGAGACTGCTGCACTGGGGATTGTGGAAACATTATGGTACTGAAGTGGCTGAAAAATACTGGAAACATGAGCCACAAAGCATCATAGAAAATGTTTATATCACATGGGATTCATCCATTACCAACAGTTGAAAAGATAGATGCTAGAAAACCAGATAGACTGGGTCCATGAAAAGACAAAAGTAGTATTGCTCATCGAAATCGCCACACCCAGTGACTACAGTGTCTTGCGCACAAAGCGAGACACAGTCATAAAATACCAAGATCTCCAGGCAGAAAGGAGAGCAATGTGGAAGAAAGATACCCAAACAGTTCCAATAGTAGTAGGAGCAACGGGTCTTATAAAAATTAATCTACAATCATATTTAGATATGTTACCAATCTATGTAACCCTGCACAAATTGCAGTAGTAGTCATTACTGGGCACGTTGCGGGTGCTGCGAAGAGCACTTTTGGCTAACATCAAGGATTGAAACAGTACTAATTTCATGAACTTTAATCGTACTTTGACTTAGGAATGGGGTCCATTTCAGTCATGACATTAGAAACCCAAAAGATTTGGAGAAATTAAAAATGCAGGACCATTGGGAGGACAGAAGCCATTGAAGAATTCTCATATGGTGTCTGGCCAGTGGTACTAGGGTGACAGACGCTGCCATTGACCCTAGTACCTGTAGAATGAGTCTTGCTGTTACTTTCTTGCTGCGAGTGATCTGACTTGCTTGTGATCAGATCCTTTGTAGTCTAAGGGCAATGGCGCAAAGCTAGTGACTGTCGAGCATAGCTCCAGTAAAATCCATCTGTTGAGATGCTTCCAGATGGGATTTTTTGTAGTTTATAGCGATTCCTAAAAAGCAACAGTGTGTGTAATCTCATCCGTTTACGAGTTGACACCCGGTGGGAGTGGTTAGAAGCCAGTCATCTAGATATGGAAACACTCAGAATCCTAGCAGTCTGAGATTCCTGCTACCACTGCCATGCATTTGAACACCCTGGGGGCTGTGGTGAGACCAAAGGGCAGTGCTCTTAGCTGATAGTGACTGGTTCCCAGCCGGAAGTGCAGGAGTCTTTTGGAGTGTTCGGCCATTTTTATGCGATAATATGCATTCTGAAGATCTATTGAGCACATCCAATTGTCTTTTTGCAATAATGAAAGTACAGACTGAACCAAGACCATCCGGAATTTGGTTTGCTGTACTGATTTGTTCAACTGACTGAGATCCAAGATCCATCCCCAGTCCCCTTTTTTTTCTTTAGCACTAAAGAATCTTGAGTAAATTCTGGATTCACTGTGTTCTGGTGGGACTACCTAGATGACTCTTGTCAAGCAGGTTTTGAATTTCTAAGACTGCTGCCTCCCTGTGACTGGGTGGAACATCTGGGATTCTTCTTGGATTCTTTGGTTCTTCTATCAAGAGAATTTTGTAACCTTGATAATTATCCCCTGCAAACATTTGTCCCTGGAACCCTGATTCTGAGGGCCACTTCTGCCCCTTAGATGGCATCTTCCATTATTTCTTCCCCATCTGCCCCGTGGGGGAAGTCATTGCTGTGCGAGTCCTGGAAAGGTCCTTGGGTCTCTTTGAACCAACAGCCTACCACTTCTCTGGTTCCTGGAATAGGGCCATTGAGGAGTGGAAAAGCGTACGCCCATGGCAGAAAGGGTCTTCCCACCTTTCTCGCATCTGGCTAGTGTCTCTAACTTTGGAACCAAACAGGGAAGATCCATCAAACAGAGCATTGATGAAAGACTTAAATGGCTCCACAGACTCACATATGTGCATCCAGGCATGTCTCCTGATGGCTACGCCTGAACCCACTGCTCTAGTCATCCCTTCAGCAGTATGAGCAATTAACCTCATGGATGAATTGGAAATAGACTCAAGTGTGGCAAGCTGAAAAGCAACTTTGTCTCGAACTCCTTCAGCTACTGCTCCTAAAAACAGTATCTGAAAGCTCTTTAATAAGATCTCTCTGAAGCCTGGTAAAATGTACCATATAGTTTAAGGACCTAACAGCGAAGGTCAAAGTGTATACATGCTTCCCAAATCTATCCATAGTCCTAGACTTCTTGTTAGGAGGACAAGGATGGATAGTCAGCAAGTTCCTTGGTGGCTGCCACTAGCACCATGACATCCACAGAATACCTTTGGCCCAGTGTTGCTCATCTTTTGGGGCAGAGAATACAGTCAGGTCTCTCAGGGATTGGCTTGATAGTCAGGCATCTTCCAGGTCTCCTGAGCAATCAGCTTAAGATCAACAATGAGTGCAGAGATCCAAGAGATAAGCGCTGGGCACAAAAAGCCTCTAGGTATACAGATTCCTCTGAGGAAGGCTGCAAGGTAGTCCAGCCACCCATCTGTTTCAGAATTTTTAGGATATTCCCGAAGGAAACATCTTCAGGAGGTGACTTAAGGGAACCTTCCCTTTCATCAAAATTGATATCTTCAGTGAAGGACTCCAGGGGAGTCAAAGTGCTTGCTCTTGCACTTTTTCTTTGAAGGTACCTCTTTGGTGGGGTGCTCTAGAGAGGTATCCGAAGATGATATAATCAATGTGGTTTGATCCTGAGACGTTTGTGCCCTCTGTCCCAGAGAAGAGACTGGCAGAAGCTCCAGCCAGGGGCTGGACAAGATGTTTGGCCCAACAGGGAAGGCACATACGTTGTCCACAATGGACAAGGCTCTCTCCATGGCCTGGAAGGCAGACCCCCCATACAGGGATAGGAGCCTGGAACAGAACTAGACTCCTTTGGAATCTAGGTCCCACCCCGCACTGAGGAGGTTGCCTCAGAAGCCAGGGTCGAACTTACATATGCCGGAGCACCAAGGGGCATGGAGGACTCTGAAAGTATCAAAGTCAAACCCTGCCCCTTGAAATAGGCAACAAAGCCTCAACTGCAAGAGATCTTTGGTTCAGACAAACCAGAGGAGCTCAAAGTTGCTATCAGTGCTGTTGGAGAAGGAGTTCTGACTAGCAACAAAATAGTCGAAGCTGGAATGTTTGGTACCAGGGACTCCAAAATCTCAGCTGGAGTCAGAGGAAATGGTATCGGTGTGGAGGAAGGTAAGGTTCCAGAGCTAACAAAGCTTTGAACCATGGAAGGAGCCAATCCCCTTGCCACAAGGAGCTGATCCACCAGCCTCATATCAGATTCAGTTAGACTCTTGGTGGATCAGACTGAGGGAGATCTAGATGGATGTCGCTCCAAGAACAATCTGGAAGGGCGGTCCACAAAGGGATCCACTGAAGGCGAATATCTAGTTTGTGGCAAAGTTTTGAATGATAATTCCACTGGTGATTCTGTTACCAACACTGAAGCTGAAGTGTTCGATGCAAGTATTGAAGGCGTCAGCGCAGAAGTTGGTTCCGAAACAGATAAAGGTGCTGAGGATTAAGTTGGTTGAGTCATCAGGTCCATGGGGACTAAGAACCATGGGGGGTCTTAGCCAATTTAGTAGGCGTTCTGACAAGTGTGATGGAACAGACTGGTTTCTTTTGTTTGATTTTTTAGATGAAGTAGAAGAAGCAGGTGAATTTTCCTCAGTTTTGGAGACAGATAAAGCCACAAAGTCTGATTTTTCAGAATGTTTATTTCTTCTGTCAGTTAAAGCTCTATGGCTAAAACTGTGGCATATTGCACAGTCTTCCTTTAAATGAAGAGCTCCTAAACAATGAACACAGAGTATGTCCAGAATTCGGTTGCCTTCTGTCGCATTTGTGGCACATTTTAAAGCCTCTAGTCCATTTAGCAGGTTTGTCAGCTATGACAAAAAAATGGGTCTCACACACACACACACACACACACACACACACACACACACACACACGCACACACACACACACACACACACACACACACACACACACACACACACACACACACACAAAAAAAAAACTAGAGATTTTTTTTTTAAATAAAGAAAACAATTTGTCAAAAAAGGAGTGCCAACAATGGTACTTAAGAAATGCCATAAGGTAAGAAGGGAGAAGTACAAACAATTGTATGTGAAAGATTACTGAAAATGATGGATAAATGAAAGACACACCAATAACTAGCAAGAAGAGTGGGTAGAAGAAAGAGGACTTAATAAACAAAGAGAGTTATTTTTTTTTAAGTTATTGCTGTTGCTTGAGAGCTATGAAGCAGCAAACGACAGCTAAGGTAATCTTGTGAAGAGCATTATGGGTAAAGCTTAGCTTGAGAGTTTTTGGAAGGCACAAGCTGTAATAACGGCAGAGTTGGTTCTAAGGTTCAGAACCAAACCCACAGTCAAGGATAGAATGAAGATTGACATCAAATTCAGAATTATTTTTACCCAAAGAATGGCATGTGAACACAAAACAGGGTTTCTCAAAACTCCACTGGATTCTCTTTGTGCACTGCCTAATCAACAGGATGAAGAAAATGTAAGCTGGAATGTAACCTACAGCTTTCAAGATGCTTGCTGACATGAAAAATATAGCTCGACTGGTCAACCAGCACAATGCACTCGAGCTGCTCCATGTTCAAAATCACCATAGGCAAAATCCAGTACCAGTTCCTTGCAAGCTACAGGTCCCCCCTCGAAGACCCAGGAAACCCATACCATGTATTTAAACTTATTGGAAACACTCACCATCCAACCCAATATCACACTCATAAGTGACTTTAATTACTCCACTATTAACTAGGTATCCTATATGATATCAAACTTACAGGCACAGATTCCTGGATTTTGTAAACACAAACACCCTGGACCAGACTGTCAATGCACTGACCAGATGTGCAACCATACTGGATCTGGTCCTCACTATTATGGGAGAGTGCTGTACACCCTCTAGTGTAATGTCTTCTCTGGTAAGATCATGACCACAAAAGGGTGTCCTATGAAGTAAAAATAAAACCTGAACCCCCCAGCTAACCCTGGAATATTCAGGAACTACTCTAAGACTAACTACCCGTTAAGTGATAACCTGGAAAAATTTCAAGCCCCCCATAAACCCTGAGAACATTGCTGCCTATGCAGAACTGTTCACAGAAACCCTATACAAGCATGTTAATAGCTGCAGAGAGGCATCTGTACCCACCAGATAGTAGTACAGAACAAAAGAAACCAAGCCACCCTGGTGGAATCACAAAATGAATAGAGTTTATAACAGAAGGAAGAAAATCTAAATATTAGGAGGTGCAGTGCCCAAGCAAGATAGAGGCACTCAAACTAAACAACTCAGATGACAAAAACATCTACCAAAGCCAAATTTAAGGAAAATTTGGTCTCCCAAGCCAAGGACAACTGCAAGGCATTATTTAGCTATGTCCGCAACCTCAAAGGCAATACACAATTGTGTGCAGAGCTTATTGTAAATGAAGCCACCTATATTAGCCGGATGACACAGCAAACCAAATGGCAGACAAATCCAGCTTCAACTTTACCCCTCTCTCCCCCTCAACCTTCACTCGGGAAATATCAAATACAACTTCCCCATGCAATCATTAGGTATTAGGTCCTTCAGTCAATGGGCCTAGACAATATCCTATGATGCCTTCTAAATAGCATGAAACATGACCTACCAGGCCCTCTGGAATTGCTACTTAACTGTAGCCTCCAAACAGGCTTTGTGCCTCATGAATGGAGAACAGCAACAGTCATCCCTCTGCCCAAAGATGGGCCAGCTACAGACCCACAAGTCTCACTAGTCTTGCATGCAAAGCCATGAAAAGAATTACTGTGGAAAGGAATAATGATATAGTAAAACCTCCAGACACTGGACCCAGCCCAATTTGGTTTCATCAAGGGCAGGTCATGACTACTCAACCTGGTGGACTTCTTTGAGAAGGTCACCAAAGCAATGGATGTGGGCAAAATGGTTCACACTGTCTACCCTTGACCTGGCCAAGGCATTTGACAATAACCTACTGTTGCATCAAATCCGTATATCACCCGGTGGGTAGCCAACTGGCTCAGACAGGACACAAGTTAGACCATGAGTCCACCTCTACAAAGAGGCCAGTCACAAGTGTATTCCCACACGGATCAGTCCTTGGACTGCTCCTTTTTGGCATTTACTTCTCTGAAGTCAAGGCCAAGGTTAATGGTCTCTGGCTGACTAAATTTGCAGAAGATTGCAAATTAGGAGCTGTTACTGAATCCCACACTGACACAAATGTTCTCCAGTAAGGGTTGACACAAACTGCTGTCAGAGCCATTGACTAAAACCAATGCCAAGAAATGCATAACAGTATCCTTCAGGAAGTTATCCACCCATGCTATCATATTGACAAGACACCCCTTAGGGATGGCCCAGCAGTCAGGGACATAGAAACAACACAGACAGTAGTCTAGCCTTTGACCATTAAGTGTCTATAGTAGTGAGTAAATCATTCTATGTTGCAAAACTTTATAAACAAAGGTATGTCCAAGGAAGTCATTATTCCACTGTATTCAGCATTCACCAGACCTATCATTGAGTACAATGCCCCCTTTTAGTATGCACCTAACTAGGCATATCTAACAAATGAATGTCCATAGAGGTTCCTCACTAAAAGAATACAGGATGTAAGCAAAATGTCCTATGCAGACCGCCCTCAAGGCCCTATCCCTGTACTCTGTCTCCTACAGGCTGTTGAGGGGAGATCTATGCCTAGCACACAGGGCATTGTCAGGCCCCACTCTGATGGGCCGCCTGCATATCCACAAAATATACAGCACCAGAATTACCCATTCTAAAGACTTAAACCTTGCCTGTATCCCAGAGACTACCCCAATCTCTGGAACAGGCTCCCCATCCATGTGAAGCATAGTTCCTCTCTAACTCAATTCAAGTGCAACTTGTAAATTGGATGGGGAACAGGAAATTCATCCTTGGCTTGACACCTCTGTCTTTAATGGACACAGGCAACCTGTAGTGGGGTCATCTTCCAGGCCCCTGCTTGTAAATGGTTCATCTCCCTAGCCTATGCTTACACCTATCAAGGGTATCAAAACTTGTAAAAGATTTGGGATGCATGGCTAGGCTTAAAATGGCCCCTGTGGTCGTTAGCCTAGTAAACACCTATGAAGGCATTCCTGCATGCAAATAATAGACTGCAGTCTTCTACTGCAGGCAAAACAGTCTGCACTTAGAGAACAAACAGCTCCTAGGAAACTAGTGGAGTGCAACTTCATTTCTGGCATTTCAGGGATATCCCAAAGTTAACAGAATAGAACATGGTGCAGCCTAAGGGGCTTTTCACTTAGCCCTGAGACTTTGCCTGAATTCAGCAATTGAGGTTAGAACAGATATGAATGCCTTTGACCATGAGGCAATCAAACACAGCTAAACATTTCAATACTTTAGGGGAACTGGACAGCCCAGATGGCAGAGGTGACCTGGCATGGTGCAATTTCCAGCCACAAGTAAAAGGTATCTTCTGTACACCCCGCAGACAGGATATATAAATAAATGCCCTTCAGATTCAAAGGGACAATGGAGGAGTATGGCAAAAGCCTAAAGGGTTAACATTTTCAGCTCTCTACCAAGAGAAACTGGTTTAATCTATGAGATTCCTGTTAAACTGTCCAGGAGGGTTCTTTCTTGGAGCAAGAATGTGGAATAAAATCTCCCTTGCTGTGATGGTGAACTTCTTTTAATGGCTGCAGAGGACAGAATCTTGTTTAAAATCAGGCCCTGCTATAACCACCTCATCTGGCGAAAAGGGATGTAGCCCCATGAAAGAGACAGAACAGATCTCAATTTGATCTAGTATCTTGTGTTGATGTGCCTTCACTCACAGGTCTGCAGACAGCTTGACCTAATGGACTTAAGTCATCTTAGCTGCTGGTGAAGGTAAATGTGGGTTGGTTTGGTCAAGAATGGGAAGCACTCTTAGCTGTAATGACAGGAGTGTTGTCACTGCCCAACTGCCTATCTTAACCTCTACCTTTTCTAAAATCCCTTCTGCTTAAACCTAACAGCGTGAGACTGCTTTGTTTCTGCAAATAAGTCACGCAGCTTAAAAGCTTAGCACAAGAAATCTGAACACAGCCTAAAATGAAGGGACAAAGACACAAAAATAGGGCAGGTTTTAAACATTGCTCTTATAAACTTAGAAAGTTGCTAGTATAGTTGTGTACACTTACCATAAATGTAGATGCTCAAGTGTATTCAGTGTTGCAGTCATCACACTAGGGTTATCCTGCCAGGGGTAGCCCTTAGTCGGCCTGAATACCAGAGGCTTAGTATTTCTGCATCAGTTGCCGCTGCTCCAGGACTGACGTCAGGTCATCAGTGGTATAAAATCAGGCAGCCAACACCAATTCATCAGTTCTTCTTGCCCCAAATGTCAGCAGCCCCCAAATAGGGAGCTAGGTTATGGTGGAAGAACACCAGTAGAAAGTAAATACCAAAGATCCCTGTAAGGGTTGAGGAAGAGAGAGAAAGACAAAGGGAATGGAGGGTGGGAAACCAGGACTGCAACAGTGAATACACTCGAACATCTACATTTATGGTAGGTGTACACAACTGTACTATGTTTTTTGTATTTCATTGTTTTAGTTATTGCACTTGGGTTGATTCCGAAAGCTGAAGCAAAGGGTGGAGGCAGTCAAGAAGACTGGGGGCTGGTTAGGATGCCCTGCAAGACTGTGGTTGCAAACCCTGCACTGGATTTGGAGAAGATAGGCAGGTGGTAATGCTTGGTGAAGGAATGAACAGAACTCCATGTTGCAGTCTCCAGGATGTCCCTGGTAGGAACCCCTCTGAGAAAAGCTGCAAAGGTGGAGGGTGCCCTGGTGGAATGCATCCTGACCCATTTAGGGGGCGGTATCCTGTGGTATTTGTAGCAGAAATGGATGCAGTGTGCTATCCATTTGGAGATTACTTGTTTGGATATGGCCAGTTTTCCTAAAAGATTAAGTCCTATCCAGGTAGAATCTGAGCTGTCTGTGCACATCTAGAGAATGCAGAATCCTTTCCCCCTTTTGTGGGTTAGGGAAAAAGGTGGGCAAATGAATAGATTTGTTGAGAGCCACACTGGACACCACTTTAGGCATGAAAGATGGTTAGTCCTGAGGGAGACCCTGTCAGCATGGAAAATGATGAAGGGCTCTAGGAGCCATGAGTGCTTGCAGCTCTGAAACTCTTCTAGCTGAAGTGATGGCCAGAAGCAAGTCTGTTTTCCAAGAGAGAAATTTTAACTCTGCTGAAGATGCAGGCTCAAAGGGGGTAGTGTGAGCTTTTTCAACACAAAGTTAAGGTCCCAAGATGGGGTAGGAGCTCTTATGGGTGGCCTTAAATTGTTAGCCCCTCTTAGGAACTGTTTGATGAGAGGGTAAGAAAAGAGAGGTGGCTCTGTGCTGTAATGAGCAGAGATGGCAGAGGCATGAATTTTAATAGAAGAGAAGGATAGGCCCCGGTGAAATAGGTCTGCTAGGTAATCCAGGATAAGGGGTAGGGAGGGCTGCACTGTTTCAGCTCCTTTAGCCTGGATCCAAGTGCAATACCTTTTCCACTTGTCAGCATAGGATTTTCTAGTGCTGGGGCATCTGGCATCACATAATACAGGACTTGCTTGCTTAGGCTGGCAACTGGAGGGGGAGGTCAGGGAATAAGCCAGGCTGCCAGGTTCAGGGTCTGCAATTGTGGATGCATGAATTCTCCATTCTGCTGGGTCACGAGAGTTGGGATCTGAAGTGGGTGCCATGGAGGCAAGGGTGACAGACTGTGCAGCAGTGGGTACCCCAGTGCTCGCATGGCCAGTCTGGAGCAATCAAGATTGCTCTTGGTTTTTCCTCCCTTATTGAGTAAGTAAGTAGAGGTGGAAACGCATAGATCGAGAGGTTTACCCATTGGAAGGATAGGGCATCCACTTTCCAGGCCTTGCTGTGAGGTTCCCTGGTGTAGAATTTGCTGAGCTGGTGATTGTTGTGGGAGGCAAAGAGGTCCACCTCTGGGGTCTCCATTTCTGGATTAGAAGGCTGAAGATGCTGTGGTCCAATTGCCACTCGTGTGGGTCTAGGAGATTTCTGCTTAAATCTGCCAGAGAGTTTTGTTTTCCTGGCAGGAATTGTGCTTGCAGATCAATATGCATGTCCAAGGCCATGTTCCACAGGGCCATGGCTAGCCTGCATAATGAGTAAGAGTGGGTTCCCCCCTGCTTGTTGATATACCACATAACTGTGGTGTTGTCTGTTTTTATTACCAGGTGTCCTGGTGGAAGTAGGAACCTGAAAGCTGTCAGAGCATGAACAGCTAGCATTTCTTTTTGGTTGATATGCAGATGAATTTGACTTGGGTTCCAGTGGCCCTGAATGCACTTGTCATCTAGGTCTGCCCCCAGGGATAGTCTGATGTGTCTGTGGTTAGGGTCTGGGTGGCGAGGTGTTGACTAAAGGAAAGTCCCTTGTTGTGGTTGCATGCTGCTGCCCACCAGAAAAACTCTGTCCTTAGACAAGGTATGATAGGTATGACCGTCTCCAGGTCCTGAGAACGTTCGCACCAAAGACTTTTTTTTTTTAAGTACCATTGAAGTTTCCTCATATGCAGTCTGGCATATGGAATTAGCATGATGCAACAGGTCATGAACCCTAGGGCCTGCAGGATTTTCCTTGCAGATAGCTGGGTTCTGGTGGCCATTTGAGTGAAGTAGCCTGTCAGACAGGCATGTTTATCTGGAGTAAGGAATGCCATCTGGGATGCTGTCTCCAAGCTTGCTCCCAGGAATACAATCTTTTGAATGGGGACTAGTTTTGATTTATTTTCATTGATAGTGTACCCCATGGAGGTTAGAAGGTTTTTTTTTTTACAAATGTCAGGTGCTGCAACAGCTTTTCCTGACTGTCTGCCTGAATCAGGCAGTCATCCAAGTACAGGTAAATTTGAATTTTTCTCCGTCTGCAATAGGCAATGGTTGGAGCTAGGCATTCTGTGACTACTCGAAGCAGTGGATAATCCAAAGTGATGTGCAGAGAAATGATAATGCATAGACCCTGCCCTGAAACATAGATATTTCCTGCATGAGTCCCTGACAGGGATGTGTAGCAAAGGAAGAAGCTGCTGAAGGGTGAGCATTTTGAATTTTGGTACCTCCAGGAAGGTGTTTAGAATGTTAAGATCTAGGATTGGGCGCCAAGTGCACTCTTTTCTGGGTACCAGGAAATGTCTGGAATAGAACCCTTGACCTATCTGTTCTGCAGGGACAGGTTGAATTGCCCTTATGGAGAACAGGGATTGAACTTGGTTTTGTGCCTCTGCCCCACTGGTTTGGAAGAAGGTCTTGGAACCCTTTTTGGGTTGGCAGTGAGTGGAAGCAAAATTTGTACCCCTGGGATACAATGTTGAGGGCCCACTGGTCTTTGATGATGTAGGTCCAGTTTTATGCATGATGGGCAATTTTCCTTCTAACGGCATGAATAGTTGGGCAGAGGTGGTGAGTGCAAGAGAAGTCATTGGGAATTCTTTCCATAAGGGGGCAGCTTTGCACTTCCTGCTTTAGAGATAGAGGCACTCCATTGCTTAGAATCTCTGCATACACTGAGACTGTAGTCTGGGGGGGGGAGGGTCTGTTTCCCCTGGGTCTAGTTTGAGATGGCCTTGTGGAGGCTGGAAAGGACCAATGTTTCGATGGGCAATGCCTACTGAATCTAGGAGGCTGTACTTGCAAAAATTCTTTGTCTGCATAGATTTAGCTTTTTCTTCCATCTTTTTAAGAACCTCTTTTGCTTTGGTGCCAAACAGATTGTCCTTGTTCAAAGGAGCATCAAGTAACTGTGATTTGACATGGTCTGGCAAGGTCTGCTCCTTAAGCCAGGCATGCCTTCTCAGTACAGAACCAGTGACTGCTACCCTGCAAGAAGCTTCTAGGGCGTCAAAACCACACTGCAATGTATGCTTGCTGACTTGGCTTGCAGAATGCACAAGCTGTTGCAATTCTTTATTTTCTGCAGTCAGTAAAGGTAGCTATTTTTTGCTTAAGTTACATAAAATGCTGTTGGTACTTCAGCATATGAAACTGACAATTCAAAGCCCTAATGGCAAGAGTTGCAGAGGTATATACTTTCTTACCCATCTGTCCAAAGCTCTGAAATCCCTGTCCAAAGGAGTGGGATTCTTAGCTCTAGTTGCTTTGATACCTTTAGGCTCCTGAGAGATGACCCCTGGGTCAGCAGTAGGCTTTTTGAAAAGGAATTTGTGTGAGTCAGATACTCTGTAATACCTGTCTGGTTTCCTAGCAGCAGGGTGTAAAGTATCAGGAGTTAAACTTGATTCCATAAAGACATCAACATCTAGGACTGGGGGTATTGCTAAAGGCCTATGTTGTGGTAAATCAAGAAATTCTCTGAGTCTTTTTTGATTGAGGATAATCTTGGCATTCCCAATGGAAATGCTCTCAAAGTATATAGGGTCTCACCAAAAGAAAAATCTTCTGGAGGAGAGGCAGAGGGAATGGATTCCTCTGCATCCAAATCCTCATAAGCAGATAAGGGCATGTCTTCATAATCAGAAGCCTCAGAGTCGGACTCTTGGTCTGTTGAGGCTGCTGGGGTCTGGTTTATCAGTAGGGGAAGGCTGGCTTCCCCTAATCAACATAAGGTCTTCTGCCATTTTAAGCATTTGATGTTGTGGCAAGGGAGCAGGTGCATGCGCCTGGGTCTTCGGTTTTCTAGGTATAGCGCATACTCTTGGTCTCAGTAACTCGGTAGTTTTAGACAGAACTGAAGACGTGAAAGTGGCTGTGTCGAACATTGGTAATTCAAAGTACTTCCTCAGAAGCCGGTGCCTGCTCAGCGTCTCTGGACTAATCCAAGGGAGAGACATCCACAGGTTCCATAGTCGAAGAAGAGTCTTGCGGCATACCAGACTCCAAATGGGTCTCGGTACAGGCCTGCAAATCCACTGATGTGGGCAACAGGGGCTGTGAAAGTGCCTCACTGAGTAACGGTGGACTGGAGACAAGCTTAATGGAAGCGTTGTTGGCAGCTTTGGACCTATGCGGTCTGTCTCGGTCTTCATCCTTACGTTTTTTCAGAATATCGGTAGTCTGATGGCTTACCGAAGTCATTTTGGAATATGGAGATGGAGATAGAGAACCAAAGCATTTAGCGACAAAAAGGGCCAGATGACAGATAGTTTGGGCGCTGAACAAGGCACAAAACCAACAGTGAGCTAAGTCGTGGTCTGGGCCTAAACAAGTGATGCAGTAAGAATGAAAATGTCTGTGTGGTATTTACTTTCTACAGGCAAGACAACTGTTAACTTTTACTGACATCGGTTAGAGCAAGAAAAAAGGATCCCCAACGGGGTACTTAGCTTTAGAAGACTTCAGAATGATTCAATTCATAAATGAAAAATCTCAGGTAGCCGCCGATTGGCACTCGTGCGAACTGCTTCTGCTATGGGCTCCTTGTCAAGAAAGGATGATGTAATGGCATCGGCTGCCTGTTTTTATACTCCTGATGACCCATCAGTCCTGGAGCGACAACAACCGACACAGAAATATTAAGTCTCTGGTATTCGGGCCGACTGAGGGCTACCTGCAGGCAGATAACCCAAGTGTGATGACTGCAACAGTGAAACACGAAGAACATCATCCTCCGAAGCTGGTGCTTGCTCAGTGGCACCAAACCCATCCAAGGTAGAGACATCCGCAGGATCATTAGAGAGTCTCATGGCATACTGAAGTCCAAACGGGTCTCGGTAGCAGCCTGCGACTCCACAAAAGTGGGCATCAGGGGCTGCAAAACCGCCGAACTGAGGACTGGTGAACTGGCGACTAGCTTAATGTAAGCATAGTTGGCTGTTTTAGACCTGTGTGGTCTGTCTTTATCCTTATGTTTTTTCAGAGGATTGGTAGTCAGACTGCTTACCTTAGCCATTTTGGAAAACGGAAATCGAGAGCAAAAACATTTAGCTACAATAAGGGCCTGACTACGTATAGCTCTGGTGCTTAAAGCACAAAATCGACAGCGAGGGACGTCGTGGTCTGGGCCTAAACAGGTGACACAGTAAGAATGGAAATCTTGGTGTGGTATTCGCTTTCCACAGGGGAGAAAATTGTTAACTTTTTCTGACATCGGTTAAAGCAAGAAAAAAAGGATTCCCAATGGGGTACTTAGCTTTTGAAGGCCAACTTCAATTCGGAAATGAAAACTGGCCGACTGGCACTCATGCAAACTGCTTCTGCTTCTGGCTCCTCAGCAAGAAAGAATGGTATCTGCTGCCTGATTTTATACCACTGACAACCTGATGTCAGCCCTGAAGCGACAGCAAGTGATGCAGAAATACTAAGCCTCTGGTATTTGGGCAGACTGAGGGCTACCCCTGGGCAGGATAACCTAAGTGTGATAAAGTACAGTTGTGTACTCTTTAACATAAATGTAGATGTTCGAGTGTATTCACTGTTGCAGTCATTACATTTGGGTAATCTGCTGGCAGGTTGCCCTCAGTCGGCCTGATTAATGAAGTCTTGGGTCCTGCGTCAGTTGCTGTCCCTTCTTCCATAATGTCGGGTTGTCAGGGGTATAAAACATGCAGCAGATGCCATTACATCAATTTTTCTTGCCCCAGATGTCAGGGGAGCAAATAAAAACACAAATTTATACCTCCAACCAAAAGCAAATACTCCAAAAAGGCTTTTAAGCATAGTAAAGGAAAGCAGAGGTATAGCCAGAGAAAAGTAGGGGGCTGGAGGGAGGGTAACCAGGAGTGCAACAGGGAATACACTCTAACATCTACATTATGGTAAGAGTACACAGCTGTACTATGTTCTTTGTATTTCACTGTTGCAGTCATTAAATTTGGGTAGATTCCCAAAGCTATGGTTGGGAGGAGGAGTTTATACAGCATTAGGGCCAGCTATAAGGCCCTGCAAGACAGCAGTGGCAAAGCCAGCTCTGGATTTAGAGAAAAATTGGTAAACGATAATGCTTGGTGAAAGTATGCACAGAACTCCAGGTAGCAGCTTCTAGAATATCCCTGGTAGGAACACCTCTGAGAAAGGCTGCAGAAGTAGATGCAGCCCTGGTGGAGTGAGATCTGATCCCCTGGGGGATAGGTTTTCCATGGTGCTTATAGCAGAAATGAATGCAATGGCTTATCCATTTAGAAATGGTTTGTTTTGAAATAGCCTTCCCCTCTGCCCCTGCAGCAAATGCTACCAGCAATTGTTCGGATTTTCCTCGAGATTTAGTCCTGTCCAAGTAGAATCGAAGTTGTCTGTGCACATCCAAGGAATGCAGAATCGGTTCCCCTTTGTTCTGTGGATTGGGAAAGAAGGTTGGCAAATTAATGGATTGATTTAAGAACCACACTGAAAACCGCCTTGGGCATGAGGGATGGATTGGTCCTGAGAGATACCCTGTCTGCATGAAAGATGATGAAAGGCTCCACTGCCATAAGGGCCTGTAATTCAGATATCCTTCTATCTGAAGTGATTGCTAAAAGGAAGGCTGTTTTCCAAGAAAGAAATTTTAAGTCTGCAGTAGCAGCTGGCTCGAAAGGAGGTAGAGTGAGCTTCTCCAAAACAAAGTTAAGGTCCCAAGGAGGGGTAGGAGCTCTCCTGGGTGGTCTCAAGTTCTTTGCCCCTCTGAGATACTGCTTGAGCAGGGGATGAGAGAAGAGAGGTGGTTCTGTATTATAGTGAGCTGAAATAGCTGAGGTGTAGATTTTAATAGAGAAAAAAGACAGGCCCTTGTGAAGCATCTCAGTTAAGTATTGCAAAATCTGAGGTAAATTGGGTGCTGCTGTGCTCATCTCTAAAGATTGGTTCCAGGCACAGAATCTTTTCCATTTGTCAGCATAAGATTTTCTAGTACTAGGTCTTCTCGCCTCCAAGAGGACATCAATCACAGGTTTGCTGAGGGATGATAAGGGTGTATTTAAGTGATTAGCCAGGCTGCAAGGTTCAATGTTGGAAGCTGAGGGTGCAGAATTTGGTTCTCCTGCAGAGACAGCAGGGAAGGGGACTGAGGCAGGTGCCAGGGAGATATTTGCGACACTGTGCAAGAGTGGGTACCAGTGTTGGCGAGGCAAGTCTGGGGCAATCAAAAGCATTCTTTGTTTGTCCTGTTTGACTTTTAGCAGAACTTTGGAGAGCAGAGGCAGAGGAGGAAAGGCATAGACTGACAGGTTTTCCAGCTGAAGGACAGAGCATCCACTTTCCAGGCTTGTTTGTGGGGAGTTATTGTGCAAAACTTGTCCAACTGGTAGTTTTGGAGGGAGGCAAATAGATCTATGTCTGGGCTCCCCCATTTGCTTGTCAACATGTTGAAAATCCGTGGTTCCAGTTTCCACTTATGTGGGTCCATGTGTTTTCTGCTTAGTCCGTCCTGCCAGTGTATTCAATTTTCCTGGCAGGAATTGAGCTTGTAAGTGCACTTGGTAGCTCAAGGCTGTGTTCCACAATGCCATGGCTAGTCTGCAGAGGGGGTAGGAATGTGTACCCCCCCCCCTGCTTGTTTATGTACCACATAACCGTGGTGTTGTGCATCTTTACCATTAGTTGTCCTGGAAGAATGTAGTCCTTGAAGGCTGTCAGAGCATTCTGTACAGCTAATATTTCTTTTTGATTGATATGTAGGTGCATATGATTTGGGTTCCATTTGCCCTGAATGCACTTCCCTGCCAGGTGATCCCCCCATGCATAGTCGGATACATCTGTAGTTAGGGTTTGGATGGCAGGGGGTAGTGTGAATGGCAGTCCCTTGTTTTGGTGGCAGGCCTCTGCCCACCATAGGAACTCCATGCGTAGGCTAGGTATGATAGGAATCATTGTTTCCAGGCTGTGACAATGTTGACTCCATAGACTTTTTAAGTACCACTGTAGTTTCCTCATATGCAGTCTTGCATATGGAATTAGAAGAATGCAGGAGGCCATGAACCCCAAGGCTTGCAGTATTTGTCTTGCAGATAACAGGGTTTTTGTGGCCACTTGTTTGAATACTCCTGTAGATTTACCTGGAAAGGGAAAGGTTCAAGGTTTTCTCAACTTCCTCCAAGACATATGGTAACGAGGTTCAGATGCAGGTAGATCTGCATGAATATTCCCATTCAAGATGCAGGCTTTTTGAAGCTTCAGGTAGTTCTATTGATTCATCCACTTACACTAGATTAAATGTGGACAGACATACTATGACTAACTTTGAAATGGGGCATCCTCTCAAGTCACATTCACTTGTTCTTAATGGTTTTACTGGTAACAACTCTCATACAATGCCTGGTTTTTGATTTACTTAACGATTACT